>NW_012083326.1:0-3015 GCF_000956235.1 Wasmannia auropunctata
TTCAATGCCGCCATCATGAATTTTGAAATGAGTATGTGCACATTTTAAAGTTTAGAGTTCATGGACGCTGTATTTTGACTTCTCAAGACCATCCTAATGTTGTTTCGATGTGAAAATATCGCTTAAAAAAAAATTTGAGTGAAAAATCGCGGTTTTTTTCCAAAAAATCGACTATAACTTTTTTGGACTTTATTTATGACAAATTCTGATGGCAGATTCTGAAAGAGCAAGAAATTTTACATCAGAAATGATGTTGCTAGAATGGTAAATATTGATAACAACGGACCCAGCCCCAATGACCTTGACCTTCATGTATGTTGTCAAGGTCATGACCCTGAGTGACTATCAAGAGGTTTTAGCCGTCGCTCGTTATTCGTTAAAAAGTTATTAACAAAAAAAGTAACAAAAAATAATCTCAAAGGGGAGGTTGGGGGGGGGGCGAAGACGTGCTTTAATGCTCCTACTTGTTTAGTAAGGCGAAGATTTAATAAATATTCAACTTAATATACTTTCTACCTTGCGTAGGGGTCTGTCTAATCTTTTCAATGTCTATTATTTTTAGTATATTGTAGACTCATCTATTTAGTAAGGCAAAGATTTAATACATATTTCTACCTTGCGTAGGGGTCTATTTAATCTTTTCGATAAAGATTTGATACATATTTCTCCTTTCTCTCTCTATTTGCAGGATGAAACGAGGTCTATAATTGTTTTGTTTCGCATAAGTTTACGACTTTCCACACGAAGCAAAGCCCAACCCCCTCTGTTCCCTCTGTTTACGAAACCAAAAGATGTTTCAATACTTTTTTTTAATGTTTACATTGTTCACCTTCTTTACTGTTTTCTACTTTATACCTATGAATTCTTATCGCACAGTCTTGTGTAGTTTTTCAAAGTGTGAAGTTGTCGTTCTCTACTATATTAGTACGAATAATAGTGTGTTACGTTAATAACATGATGCATTTACATGAGTTTTTACATTTAATTTGATGCTTTAATACAATATCTTGTAAATAAACAAGTTATTCGTGAAAGTATCCAATGTCCAAAGAGTGAAAATATTTTAATTTATACAAGTGCGTCTGAAAATTTGATTATGCATTGCACTAATAAATATTATAAAACTATACGTGGACGAAAACGACAACGAGTAACATGCAACTTTAAAATCAGTATATTACACAATACTTGGTTTTCTAAAGCTCATTTAAACATGCAAAAAATTTGTCGATTTATTGGATATTTTTTGATAATGAAACCACCACGACATTTTTTCATACGTAATGAGTTAGAAATAAGCGATAGAACTATTGTTGATTGGACACATTTTTGTAGAGAGGTAATTTTAATAATATTTATATATTATACGTGTGCATGTGTGTATATATTTGTTATTTACGTACTTATTTTTATATTGTTTTGGTTTTATTATTTATATTAGTTACTGTTAGATTGGTTACAAAAAAAACAACAACAAATCGGCGGACCAGGAATGATTGTGGAAATAGACGAAATGAAAATTGGAAAAAGGAAATATAATAAAGGTCGTATTGTACAAGGACAATGGGTATTTGGCGGCATAGAACGTGATACGAAGAGAGTTTTTGTTTTGCCTGTAGAAGACCGACGTTCTGAAACTTTAGTACCTGTCATTCGAAAATACATTGCTGAAGGATCAATTATTTACAGTGATTGTTGGCGTGCATATAATCATTTAAAAAATGAAAATTATGTACATAAAACAGTCAATCATTCAAATAATTTCGTGGTTCCAAATACTCGAATACATACACAAAATATAGAACGATTCTGGAGAGAAGTGCGTGCCAATCTTCCACGTTACGGTACAAGACAGTATCATTATAAATATTATATTGCCGAGTATTTATTCAAAAGACTTTATACTTTTGAAAAACGTATTGATATTTTTTTTGAAGTAATGAGTAAATTGTATCTAATAAATAATAATTAATTTGAAGTGCTATTTGACTTTTTAAATCTTTGTCCTACTAAATAAATGAGTCTACAACATACTAAAAACAATAGACATTGAAAAGATTAGACAGACCCCTACGCAAGGTAAGACGTATAGGAGCTTCGCCCCTACCCCTTACACCCCCACCACCGCCTGTGTCCATACTACCTACTCTTCCCTCAATTTCCTTCCTAACTCTTCATCTTATAATAAAAAGTTAAAGTTTTATTTTATTAATTTTAATTAATGTTTATATTATTAAGATCATTCAAAGTCATGAAGTCTTAACAACATGTGTCCATTAATTTTTATAACTTCTTTTAATAACTTTCTAACGAATAACGAGCGACGGCTAAAACCTGTTGATAGTTACTCAGGGTCATGACCTTGACAACATATGTGAAGGTCAAGGTCATTGGGGCTGGGTCCGTTGTTATCAATATTTACCGCTAGAATTTTTTCAAGGCCATTAAAATAAAAAATTAAGCCACTGAAAATTGTTCAAAAAATGTGTCCGCCTGGACGTTAATGGGTTAAGAAAGCATAAGGTCCTTCTGCTTCCGTTCTGATTTCATCGTTGTTTAATATGCCAATGACAGTCCACATATCTTCACAGCCAGGCAACTCAAATGTTGTCACAACCTATTTTTTTTAATCAAAAATTTATCAGAAGACATTTATAAGCGTAGCATTGTATAATTTGCAAGTTTAATTTTAATAATAATAATCAAAAACTTTCTGATTGATCTAGAATTTTTTTTTTTTTTAATGTAAACAAGTATAAATTCTATACAAATCAATAATTGTTTTTCGATATATACTAAATTAATTAAATTTTGTACGTATTTACATATAATAACGTATTGAAATACACTCAGCAAAATTAAAGGATCACCTAGTCTGGTCGCTAAAAATAGGCAAATTTCAAGAGAGTGTAACTTCATCAAAAATGATCGTAACATAATGATCAAAAAAGCATTTCACAGCTTAAAGTCTCTACTTTCGAAATCCATAATTCATTAAATGACTTACTGATTCTT
>NW_012083327.1:0-423 GCF_000956235.1 Wasmannia auropunctata
CTCTATTAGTATTAAACTATCACTAGTGTTACAACTAACTTATCTTTAATTAATGTTAGATATTGAAGACCTCAATTAAAATTAGATATTGGAGAGAATTCGGTTTTAGTGTCCGGTTCGCGGTTTGCAACTCGACTGACTATTTTGGCTCGCGCGCCAAAAGAACTGCCTGAGTGGGGGAAGCGCCAGGCACGCCAGCCTCTCTTCTAGCTAGGGGAAACAGTGCAGTGGTTTTCGGTGGAGAATTTTATACGGACGTGACACTGGCAGCCATTTTATCCGGCCGAAGTACGCCAGACGTTGCCAAGTGTCGCGTCCTGCGGTGGGTGGGATTATTGGACAAAAATGTCAGAACGCGGACAAATAGATTTAGGAATATTTGACTCTGGAAGTTGGGAGTTAGGGAATTATTCGCTAGGGGAA
>NW_012083328.1:0-432 GCF_000956235.1 Wasmannia auropunctata
GTGCTCTTCCGATCTGTAATCTTTTTATGTTTATTTTTCCAGATTGGTCACAGTTAGATTTTTTTAGAATTTCAATTTCAGATGATATTTTTGGTTATACTTTATGCATATTATATATTTCATTGTAACGACGGCATATTTGTGATAACGGTCTATTGCTCTATTTATACTTACGTGATAACATTTCGTGAGACGTCTTTTTCAACACGATTTTTTTTCCAATGCCTACTGAATTAAATAAATACATTTTTGAGTATGATATCGGTCGCGAAGCCGCGTACGTTTTTTGTTATAAATAGAAGTCCTAACAGAAGAATCGAAATTTTATTTCAGGTGGTGATTTCACCACATATGGAATGGACAGAGACAATATCCTATAATAAATCAGTATTATGCATAATACTGCTACTTTTTATTTTGTAAAATTTCTTA
>NW_012083328.1:13161-14846 GCF_000956235.1 Wasmannia auropunctata
ATAACTTCTCTATAGTAGCTCAAATGTAGGTCCGATTGAAACGATAACTTTACCATAAAATTAGATAAAATTTCAATAAAGTTTTAATCTGTTTTTATCATTTTCTATCGGTTTTTTTAAGCAGGGGATGTAATAGTGTCAAACCTCAAGTTAGTGCTAATGTGATATGTATATGATTTTCATTTGTATTTAAATATTTTATATTTTCGCAATAATGAATCATCATATTGAAATAAGTAAAGAAAAGTATTAACATGTTATACTTAAATGATAAATTATTTTTACTCATTTTCTCTGAGACTTCGGCGCAAAAATGGAGAGATGGCAACTAATAAATAATAATATTAATTTGATTATTAATATACAAAAAAAAAATATCTATATAAAATTTTGTTCATTGCAGATTAACAGACTAATCGGTAACTACATAGTGGAAGAAATGCTTTCAATTTATACGGTGGAAAAGCATTCATTTAAAGATCTTATGTTTATGCTTTTAGTTTGTCTGGAGGTGCGAACTCACCATGTCGTAAAACAATTAAGGAAAAATTTAATTTGCAAGCAAAAAGAGGAATACGTAAAATCTTTGAAAAATAAACTTCTGAGAACTTCTAAAAACTTTGTTTATTAATATTATTCTAAGAACACTTATGTGTGCATTACGACTGATATTTGGAACGCTAACAATAAAAGTTACATGGGTAAGTAATTTGTCACTATTTGGATGAACAATTGAAAAGATATTCAACGATCCTAGCATGTAAACGAATGAAATATTCCCATACATTTGCAAATTGCTAAAACACTCAAATATTCATGCTGATTACAACATTACACAGGAACTGATTGTAGGAACCATCACTGACAATGCAGTAAATTTTGGAAAATCGTTCTGAGTATATTCTGTGTCTGAAAACAATGATCCTGATAAATTAGATTATTTATCTAATGAAATTTTCGATATACACGATATTCCCGATTTTTCAAATATATAAAATTTCCACAATCAATTTGAAGATGACGATATAACGCTTTCACGTCATTATCAATGTATATCACACACATTGAATCTAATAGCAATATAATATTAAATCTAATATTAAAAACTCGGAAAAGGAATTGCAAGATATTGTTTATAAAAAAATATATTATGCAACATTCGGCAAACTTACCACTTTATGGAATCTTATTCATCGTTCTACTTGAGCTTCCGATGAAGTAGAAACTGTTTGCAATATGAAACTAATTGTGCCTTGCCCCGTAAGGTTGAACTCTCTTTATGATAGTATTAACAGAGTGCTTTTATTAACCCAAACAGCACAGTACGTCCTCAGGATCATCCTGAATATGTCCCAGGATGTCCTGGGACATTTTGAGGACATTCATATATCCACGGGATGTCCTCAGGACGTCCTTAGGATACCTTTTTCAGGACACTTTTAGAACAGCCTCAGTTCAGACTCAGGACGTTCTAGGGATAGCTTCAGGACGTCCTGAGGACAGCCTTAGGACGTCCTGTGGACAGCCTCAGTTCAGACTCAGGACGTCCTGGGGACAGGCTCAGGACGTCCTGAGGACAGCCTCAGTCCTATGTAAATATATCCTCAGGACATTCTCGGATCCTCCTAAGGACATGATGAGGTCCCAGACAGCACAGGCTATCCTATGGACATCCGTTTTATGTC
>NW_012083329.1:0-403 GCF_000956235.1 Wasmannia auropunctata
CTGGATGATGAAATGTGAAGTTCGCATCTCATTTTTTAAAACGGTGTTTTTTGACGTAATTCGACAGAACTATTGTTAAAACTTATCAAGAACTGTACAACTATAGTGTATGCGAGCAGAACTGTAGTCATTTTGTGCGATGCCAAAATATGATATGCTAACTTCACAGACACCCATCCGTGCTCGTTTACGCGGCGCGCACGCAGTAATTTTTCACGCAGCACGTTCTGCTCGCATTTTTGCATTTAAGGGATAACGATGAAAGCAAATCTATTTCCGCAATATTCTGCGGATGTATAACTATGAATCGTTTTTATCGCGCACGGCTGAACAACGCTTACGAAGCATTTGAGTGTCATATAAGTGTTAAGTTAAATCGATATAAACAAATCTATTGCGTAAA
>NW_012083330.1:0-677 GCF_000956235.1 Wasmannia auropunctata
TCAAGATTTATTTCATAAAGAAATATTTTATTTATGTGTTTTGGAAAGTTCTCGAGGCGTGCTATAAGAACATGTAATAAAAAATTGGGGGTTCCATTTAAAAAATTCAAAGTGCCTTGTCCTGACCTTGACGACGCCACTCAGGGTCAAACCAATGTTATCATCTTATGTTCCCCTCGAAGTCCGAAAACTTTTGTCTGAAGCATTTTTTCCTAGTGTGCTTATTTTTCGAAATATTTGAAAGTTTCAGGTTAAAAAAATCACCCTGTATAAGAAAGAGACAATATCTGTGATTGAAATGTCTTCGACAACATTAGTGCCATTATATCTTGCAAAAAACTAAATCACACTCCTAATATTTAACGCGTTGATAACTGCTAAATTTATAAGATTGTAACGATAACGTTCTTCAATCTTCGATATATATATATATATATGCTTGAACCAATGATCAGGTCTGTTTTTCCATCCGAAATCGGTAGCGCGGGATTCTTTCTTCGAATTGTCAGGCACGACAAGCCAGCTCCGGAGTACCGGATACGCGTGACGATGCACGTATATGACGAGCCAGCTTCCGGTCCTCGGTCGCCAGAGAAACGCACGCGAGACGCATCTCAATGAGCGTCTCTATCTCTTTCTCTTTCCCACTTCTTCCCCCTCTCTCTCTCTCTCTCGCT
>NW_012083331.1:0-313 GCF_000956235.1 Wasmannia auropunctata
AGAAAACGCATGATCTACGCATGTCATACATATAAGTAAATACATGTGTTCTCGTTTGTTCACGTTTATTGTTTATTGTTATTCCATCTGTGAGACGTAAGTAATTTACTTATTTATTTATGACATTTATGAATATTTATAAGAAGTGCATAAAATTATTGGTGAAAATATTATGTCACAATCATTTTATCTGCAAATTAACCTAAAAGTGTTATTACAAAAATATATTTGAACATGTATTATATTTTTTGTCTAGTTTTGAAATGACGAGTTGCTGTGCAAATTACTGCACAAATTCAATAAAAAAAGAATT
>NW_012083332.1:0-421 GCF_000956235.1 Wasmannia auropunctata
CAAAATAATGAGAAATTTTTTATAAAACAAATTGTGACAAGAATTTTGTAATTATAATTAATTATAAATTATTCTATATGATCATTAATCTACATAAATTATAAATGTAGTTGTATGTGATTCTGTGCGAAGAAGCTTGTACAGCTGCGTGAAGTTGGCACCCCTAAATGTGAATTTTGACAAAATCTATATGGCATTAGATTGTCCACAATATGTCCATATTTGTCCAAGAATAATAATCTTTTGTCCACTTTTGGAAAAAAATTAAAAAAAAAAAACATTTTTTTACGTCAGCACCCCTAAGTGCGTTTTTTTTCTAAATTACATACGGGATTCGATTGTCCACAATTAATCAGTATTTGTCCAATAATAATAATTTTTGTTCCACTCTTGGAAAAATATAAAAAATAAAAAATTTTAA
>NW_012083333.1:0-300 GCF_000956235.1 Wasmannia auropunctata
GGAATAACATGTGCGAAAGTATACTTTCTGAGGTACTGATCAAATCTCAATGCCATCAACCTTCTAAAACCGCTAGTTTTTACACTGTCAGCTCATCAGCTCATAATAACTGCTTGAAATCACTTTATTTTAGAAAATCAAAAAAGTACGCTTTCTTGCGCTATCTCTCTCTCTTTTTCTGTCATATTGAAGGTGTCTATATTGAAGGTCTCTACCATATTTGATATATATCCCAATAAGTAAAAGTCCTTTATATTATATTTAAAATAAAAGTAATACGGAGGATTTTGTAATTGAGAC
>NW_012083334.1:0-309 GCF_000956235.1 Wasmannia auropunctata
GGTCAATCGGGTATCACCCCTTCTTTCGAGCACCCACTAATGCACAGTATAACCAGTAGGTCCTCTTCGTGTCAGCACCTTTGATTTCCTTTTCCGGATCACGTGAGCATCCACCATGTTAAATTCAGGACCGAATTGAGAAAAGTGCCTCATAAGCAATAAAACAGATTAGTAATAATATGGATTCGATACAGTAAATTAATGAATTCAATGTGTGAATCGAATAAAACGTTTTATTAGTAACAATTATTCGTAGGAGTGATCACTAAAGAAAATTTTTGATGTAATTGCTTATAAATTATCTGCACA
>NW_012083335.1:0-1542 GCF_000956235.1 Wasmannia auropunctata
ACGATGTACTATCTTTAGTCTAGAGACAGTATAACACCAATCGTGGTCCGCATTTGCAAAATATTAGTGCGTTTTCAAACCTATAAAAAAGAAAGTGTCGCAACCTTTTAGTGAGCGAGTGTACATAAAATAAAATATGTGAGAATGCTTTGTATGTGTGCATATGTACGCGAGAGATCTGTGTATTTTCATAAAACAGAAAATAAATCTAATTATTATTCTACCTATTATATCAAAGAGTTTATTTATTACCTTTTTACCTTCCTAAAATCTCCAGTCAATCGCAGGCTTAATTTCTGGAATATTGAATCTTTGACCTTTTAAGCAGTAATTAATACTTTTGCTTTTTAAAGCAAGAAATGATCAGATAGAATTAAAGTCAAGTTACAGGCCAAATTAGTTGGCTATAGTCATTACATTTTCAGTCATTCAACGATATTATCCGATGCAATATATTTCAGAAATGAAATTCAAACTTTACTGTGATTAACACCATCTTTTCTTACTAATTCCTACTAAATTTCTCGTCTCTCCGTTTTTATCGAATATTTATTCGATGAAAACAAATCAATTTGTAAAAGCTCTCCTCCTGCACCAACTTTAATCGGCGGTCCTCTTATTTTAGTAAGGTTGCTCCACTTTTACCGTATATTATCACAATTAAACACATTTTGGATATTAATTTGACTTCGCATTTTTTATGATTAAAATATTCATTTTTATATTTTAAACTTTCTAAAATCTGTAAAACCAAAATTTTATTTAATAAAAATAGATCAACCTGTAGAGGCACTCCACCACCCCCGCCGACCATAATCGGCGGTCCTCTTGTTTTTTATGTGTGATTTTTTAAATATTTTTTATTTTATCTTATTATAGTATTTACAAATAAAAGTGTGTAGCATTATAACATTACAATTTAATTACTACAATTCATAACGTACACTTTATTTTATAAGAAAAAAGAAAGTATATATTATATACTAAAAAATTTGCGAGATAAATGAGTACTATCTTATCTTTCTATAAGGTTGTTTTGCTTTTATCGAATATTGTTGAGATTACATACATATTTTGGTTAAAATTGACATTTTTCTAATTATGAATTAGATTTTATTTTAAATTTGAACAAAAATTTTATTCGGTAAAATCAAATCAACCTGAAGAGGCCCTCCACCACCCCCGTCGACTTTAATCGGCGGTCCTCTGAAATGTGTGTTTGTTTTTTGTTTTTTATTTTTTGTTGTTTAATTTACAAATTATTATATAAGTATATTAAGTACAAAATATCTATAAAAAGACAATTAAGATAAGAAACAAAAAATTGTTAAAAATATAATAATATTAAATAGTTATATATTTATTATTATTTCATTGAATATTAAAAAATAATTTATTATTTAACATAATTATATTTATTATTGTAATATTTAAATTGTTATGATTTTTATTTTGTTTGCGATATTTATAATTATCAAATTATATCCCTACCTGCCCTAAAATTTCTACCTACCCGTATTCAATATAATAATAATAAGTATA
>NW_012083335.1:4653-4961 GCF_000956235.1 Wasmannia auropunctata
CGTAATTGATTCGAAAAAATTTACTTTGTATAACTAAAAATATTAATTGACCGCGCTTCTTCAATTCAAAATTTAAGTGTAAACAAAAATTTTACTTAACGCGTATACTGATCCCGTTATGTATTGATTTTTCAAATTGAACGACTCTACTATTGTATTCCAAAAAACTGAAAAATTAAAACTTATGCAAAGAAAATTTTAAAACAAACTTATTACACAAACCTATTACATTAATGATAAATTTCTCAACGCGAAACCCGACCGCGAAGATGCGTGCATGTTATTCATGCAAGATCGGAAGAGCACAC
>NW_012083335.1:11983-14134 GCF_000956235.1 Wasmannia auropunctata
ATAACCGCGTTATTTCAACTGCATTACATGGTAATAACAAAAAAAAACGAAGTAATTACGATTGCGCGTGTGAATTACAAAGTCCTTTTTCTTTAATAAAAATATAGTCTTAATTTGCGACTTTCTCTTAATCCTGCACTTTCTTAATACCGCATTGCCACGAATCGCAATCCGCAATTACTTCGTTTTTTGTTACTGTTATTAGCGTATAACGCGATTGAAATAACGCAGTTATCGCAGATAAAATCGTAATTTAATTTTTTACTACACAATTAAATTAAAAATATGGGTACCAGTTAGCTTCCCCTTTAGATTTTAAAATCCTCAGGGTACTGAGCCATCCCACCACGTCAAGGTCGTACCCATGGGAGGAGGAGGGGGGGAAGAAGGAAGGTTATCGCCGGCGATCAGCTGCGCGACAGCTGTCACACCAAAAATGAGCACCGAGAGTTCCATATGTAAGTACGAAATATTTAATGTCATATAAAAACGTAATCAAGTCATTAAACAGATGAATAAAAGTCTCATGCGTGATAAATTTTGTGCGACAAGTAACTCTACGCTGATAAGGGAAACTCTCAACGTCGATCAGAATATATAATTATCACTGATGAGAATTATATCTTGTCAAAACATACTCTATTCAAAAAGATTTAAGAAAAAATTGCAAAATGTAGCTGCAAATTAAAAGTGATTCACAAAAGTGGAATTGCGAATATTGTGTGAAACTGAAAGCTTTTTGATTAATATATCTCTACTAATTTTATATGAGTAAAAAATATTATTTACCCCAAAATTTCTCCGACAATGCCCGATGCCTCTCCAAGACCTTTTCCACCATCTCTTAAAATTGGGTTGTCAGACATCCTTTTCCTCTCACAGGACACTCATGGAAAACAATTTTACAGACTTAGGTATATTTAATTAACAAAGACGATCGCGAGCTTCGAAACGTGGTCATTTAAATAGGCGCGAGATATTTAACAATCGTATTATTAATTTCAACGTTCGCGATAGTTGAAACGTGATCGTTTAAATAGGCACGAGATATTTCTCAATTTTATGATTAATTAATTACAACATTGACGATATCCGGAATTTGGTCGTTTAAATGGGCGCAAGAAATTCAACAGTCTTATTTATAATTAACAAAGATGATCGCGAGCCCCGAAACGCGATCATTTATATAGGCGCGAGATATTTATCAATTTTATAATTAATTAATTACAACATTGACGATATCCGGAATTTGGTCGTTTAAATGGGCGCGAGGAATTCAACAGTTTTATTTATAATTAACAAATATGATCACGAGCCCCGAAACGCGATCGTTTATATAAGCGCGAGATATTTATCAATTTTATGATTAATTAATTACGCAACATTGACGATATCCGGAATTTGGTTATTTAAATGGGCGCGAGGAATTCAACAGTCTTATTTATAATTAACAAAGATGATCACGAGCCACGAAACGTGATCGTTTAAATAGGCGCGATAAATTTAACAATTATATTTTTAATTAACAAAGACAATCGCGAGCTTCGAAACGTACGTGATCGTTTAATTAGGGGCGAAAAATTTAAGAATCTTATTTTTTTTATCCAAAACTTTCGCAAATCCCGACACGTGGTTGTTTAAATATCGCGAAAAGTTTTACCATTTTATTAATTAGTAAAGATAGGACTCAATTCCCGACGCGGTTTAAATATGCGGAACGCGGAGAAAGTTTATCAATCAATGAAGGGTCTCAATTGCCAGCGGTTTAATTCGCGCTTTTACACGAAATCTCGTTGTAATTGTCTAAATATTTTATTGTTATTCCATTGGTCTGTTTAGCTTTTGTTATTTTATTATTGTAGATTTTCCTTCAATCTTTAATAAGATTGAACGAATTCCCTGTAGCCCCTTCACGCATTTAAGCGTCCTTCGTAAGCTCTTCCGTGCTTTCGCAGTGCCACCTCCTACTAACACGGGTACTTTAAATTTATATTTTATTCACTGAAAGAAATATGTGTTAGACACCACACAAAATTATTCTCATGCGTCACATGCATTTATGAATATGAATTTAAGCATGCAATATACACGACCGTATTTAAAAGAAAACTATCCGTGCTATTCGCAGATTTTCCAAAGATAGGAAAGAGA
>NW_012083336.1:0-303 GCF_000956235.1 Wasmannia auropunctata
CTCTTCCGATCTACTTCAAAGGAAAAGAATGCTACGTTAATCTATTAGAAACGTTCCATGATGTGAGCGAAAATCTTTCTTCTGATTAAACATTATGTAAACGCTGTAAGCTCCTCTCCATTTATTTTTTAATCGAACAATTATGTATGAAAGTATTTCGACAGATCAATTTCAAGACAGTGATGGGCCAAAGTTTAGATATGCTCTCTACCAATTTTGGCAAGAAACCGAATTTAGATCTCTTTACGATGAATCAATATAATTCCATTGCTGAGTACAAAACGTATTATTCATTTCTTTTGC
>NW_012083337.1:0-711 GCF_000956235.1 Wasmannia auropunctata
GCTCTTCCGATCTTTAAATGAGTGTAACTTCGTCAAAAATGAATCGTATCAAGATGTTCAAAAAAGCATTTTACAGCTTGAAATCTCTACTTTTCAGATCAAAATTTTTTACAAGCTTTGACAAGTTCCATGGCGTGGAATAAATATTGACGCATTTTCATTTGGACCTATGTAATTCCATAAAAAATAAATAGGATCCTTTTCTAAAGTCACTTTAGAAAAGGATCCTATTTATTTTTTATGGAATTACATAGGTCCAAATGAAAATGCGTCAATATTTATTCCACGCCATGGAACTTGTCAAAGCTTGTAAAAAATTTTGAGATTCGTCGGGTCTCCCTTTCTATCCGTGTAATTCCATGAAAGATCAATAGGATCGTTTTCTCAACTACCGATTTGGAAAGTAGAGATTTCAAGCTGTAAAATGCTTTTTTGAACACCTCGATATGATCATTTTTGACGAAGTTGCTCTATCTTGAAGTTTGCCTATTTTTAGAGGCTAGAACAGGTGATCCTTTAATTTTTTGGACCAGTGTATAAACATACATATATAAATAGATTCTTTAAATTAGTATTTTTTAATATATATGTACCCTGTTATTTCTTCGACATTTTATTTCTCCATGAAAAAAAATTAGAGACAATTTTATTCCAAATCTTCTTATAATAAAATTGAATTTTTGAAAAATGCACAAAAAAATCACTATATGT
>NW_012083338.1:0-513 GCF_000956235.1 Wasmannia auropunctata
TTCAGACGTGTGCTCTTCCGATCTTGAAAATATCGCTTAAAAAAAAAATTTGAGTGAAAAATCACGGTTTTTTTCCAAAAAATCGACTATAACTTTTTTGGACTTTATTTATGACAAGTTCTGATGGCATATTCTGAAAGAGCAAGAAATTTTACATCAGAAATGATGTTGCTAGAATTTTTTCAAGGCCATTAAAATAAAAAATTAAGCCACTGAAAATTGTTCAAAAAATGTGTCCGCCTGGACGTTAATGGGTTAAGTCATTGATACTATCGTTGTTTCCTGTTCCGACGTTGGTAAAGATTTTTCTTTTCCTCTTGGATGACTTCAGATAAGTTTTACTAAACACATTTTTATTCTTAAGGTAGTATGTACACTCGCGACAGTACCATTCAAAAGTTAGGTCTCATCGTGCGCTTGGTACTGACATTCCCCACTCCCACCAATGAGAGAAAATATTTGGTTGCGCCTGTCCATAGACCGCACGCACACGCAGAAAAAGAATTAATTCAG
>NW_012083339.1:0-1129 GCF_000956235.1 Wasmannia auropunctata
TTTGCTCAATATTATTCTTTGATTAATTGATAATTTTTCACTGTTTCATTACAAATGTTTATATATTGTTTATATATAATTATATTAATTTGATTATCATTTAATAACTTTTGTGTTAGTTCCATGTTTAATAAATTTATGTATCTATCAGTATATTTTGTGTGTCTTATAATACAGAGCATAATCGTTTGATAATTATAGTATATTGCTTATTATAATTTTTAACAGCTGTCACTGGAAAAAAAGTCAAGTTTTCCTTGAGTCGAGAAGTACTACAGTCATCGCGCAATATCAAGAATAATTTAACAAAATTATTGCAGTCAAACAATATAATTATTGCATTTTTATCAAGTGCCCAATCAGCCTAAAGGACCATAAACACGCGGTTAAATTGCATGATAAATTCAAATACAAAACATCCAATGCCTCCAATTCAGATACAAATGCGTAACACTGATTTGACATGTGAACAAGCTGGGCCTATAACCTGATGATTCTAGAGCTTCTTCTTTTCCTATAGGAATTAATGACACCTTTCTTCTTACTTGCAATATTATATTTATTAGTGCTCGGAAAACTCGGGTATCCGCCCGCCCGCCCGTCATTCGTTGCACACGGGTGAGAACCGATTCCTCGGGTACCCGTATCACACGGGTACCCGTATCACGCGGATACCCGTATCACGTGGGTACCCGTATCATGCGAATACCCGTATCACACGGGTACTAATGCATATCATGCGGGTACTAATATAAAGTGAGTATTCGTATCATACGAACACTAACTTTATATTAGTATTCGTATTACATGAGTATTCGCAATAGACGGCGAATGAATCGCATTAAATAATTTAACCTATCCAAATAAAAACATTCAATAAAAATTATTTCAAATTTATAAAATTTTCAAAATAACCTTTACTCTATATAGGTATCTATGTATTTGATTAAAACTTAAATTAAAATTTACCAAGCAAAATAAAATCAATAGAAATTAAATTATTCTGCAAAAAATAGAAATACAAAAAGGAAAATTACAAAGAAAATTACTAAGAAATCAATTGCTATCAAAAGATTTATACAGGGTGTCCCATTTTAATCGATCACCTCAAATATCTCTTGAACAGTGC
>NW_012083340.1:0-332 GCF_000956235.1 Wasmannia auropunctata
TATAAAACGAAGAGAAAAGAACGTTAGTCACAATACAACGGAAGAAGAATAATAATTCAGGCGCACACGCAACGCGTAACGTAGAAACAGAAAATATAAGATGGGTAACTTAGGATATCTAAGAAAAAGATAAGTACCGCTAGAGGCGCTGACATTTACAGTATTATATATATTAAATTCCGACATTTATCCATGGTTAATTAAAAACGAAATACAGTTTCCAGTTGTATTATTTGTAGACGGTCACTCCTCGCACTTAACTCAACTACTAAGCGCTTTTGCGCTACATCTGGAATTGAGTTGGTGGGAATTACATCCAAACTCAACTCATA
>NW_012083341.1:0-600 GCF_000956235.1 Wasmannia auropunctata
CGACGTTGTCACATTCGTCACTTCAATCGCGCTGCGTTAGTCTGCGTCTCTATCTGAATTAATTCTTTTTCTGCGTGTGCGTGCGGTCTATGGACAGGCGCAACCAAATATTTTCTCTCATTGGTGGGAGTGGGGAATATCAGTACCAAGCGCACGATGAGACCTAACTTTTGAATGGTATTGTCGCGAGTGTACTACCTTAAGTAAGGAAACGTAATTTTTATGGGTTTATAACTTCCCAGCTAGCAAGCTCACGTGATAATGACGTGATTATAAAGTGATTTTGATGACAATGACGTGAAGTAACATAAATAGTACGTTATTTTGACGTCACCTACAATACCAAAAGTTGACGTCACTGATATGACGTCATCTAAATGTTACATTGACGTCATATTACATGACTATTATTATAATTCTTATTCTAATTAATATGACATCAATATAAAATAATAATTGTATTTATTGTTTTTTTAAATAATATAATATCTAATTACACTATTTATAAGTAAGTAGGTATTACCTACTTATAATTGATAAATTGTTTATGTTTCATATAATAAATTTTTTCGTGATTATAAATGACAAATATAGAAATAA
>NW_012083342.1:0-498 GCF_000956235.1 Wasmannia auropunctata
AAGAGATTCGAGCGGAAGATTCATCGTGCGTTTACCAACGCGCCCTAATTCGTCTGGGGCAATCCAGGGATCAAGCACAGCGCAGACTGAAATCAGTGGAGAAAAAGTTTATTAGACATCCTGAAATCCAACAAGCCTACTGTAAGTTTATGGAAGAATATATAAACTTCGGTTATATGTCATTGATTGAGAATTTGGAATCTTTAGACTCGAAGGAAATTTATTTTATTTTGCACCAAGCTGTTATTCGTCAGCCAGACAGCATCACAACAAAGATACGCGTTGTTTTCGACGCATCGGCTAGGACAACTCAAGGTACTTCGCTAAATGATAAATTGTTGGCAGGACCCAATCTACAAAAGGATTTATTTCAAATAATACTCAGATTTCGTTCGCATGAATACGTCTTGACAGGCGACATAGAGAAGATGTTTAGACAGATATGGATTCATCCGGAAGATAGAACACTGCAGCTTATTTTATGACGGCCGGATTCAA
>NW_012083343.1:0-582 GCF_000956235.1 Wasmannia auropunctata
TTCTCTGTTGTTCTTGGACAGATGTAACTATGTTTTTCCTCCGATACGATCCGTTTAATTGTCATCTGAGGATGGGATCACATGATTGCGATTTTCCAACGAACGATCTCACAACGAAGCGAGAAGCGACCTTCGTGCGAAGCGGAAAGAACAAAGCGCTAATGTAAAGTAGAAGTAATAAAAATTTTTTGTATTTTTACCCACTGAAGATGGCTCAATGCGGAGCCGAAAACGTTTGGGTGATAATTATTATTGTTAAATATTTGTAATTTTTAGCACTAACTTCGTGCAAGGCTCACTAGCCCTTCATTTGATACTTCGTTAATTTTTAATTATATGAGCCAGAATAATATATCATATTTTTTAAACTTAGAATTATATTGAATAGTTACGTCTATTTGTTTTTTTAGGAATTTTTAACTACATATAATGATATATACATATTTTATTTTTTATTATATGACTATACAAGTATCTTACATTAACGTTACACAGTCTTGAAATTTGTGTCGGTGATAATCCTGCATTTGTATATACAATTATTTCTCCTCTGATATACTGTGAAGTCTGTCTCTTATACAC
>NW_012083344.1:0-335 GCF_000956235.1 Wasmannia auropunctata
CGTCCGTTCTCTCCCTTCCCATTTCGTTTAGCCTACTCCTTCCGGGCGAGGGAGATCTACATTAAAATTTGACAGATTTTCATCACAAGTGATAAGGGATAACAAAGTTTATATTTAAGGCTCCTGCCTAGTCAGCCACGAACTCCGCGTTGACGGTGGCGACACTATATCGCGATAGAAATTAGAAGTCTATTTGTCTAGGCCCGTTCTATAATATGCCGGTGTTATAAGTCGTAAACCGTGATAATTTTACACAATATGTTGTATGCCGATATCGGTAAAAATTGAATAATCACAATCGAATGTGAAGAAAATAACGGACCTACTATGAAAAG
>NW_012083345.1:0-391 GCF_000956235.1 Wasmannia auropunctata
TTGGATCCGGTAGTGTCGTATCTGCCGTGGAGGCTGATCCTGGTGGACCTGCCCGACGAGAAGGTGACGAGGTGGAAGTTGGCGGACCCACGACCTCGGCCGGTCACCACCCAGGTCTCGCGCTCCACACAGACGGGCGTCGCCTGTGCCCGGCCTCGTCCTGTACTGGCGCCTCTGAGCCCGCTACCGTCAACACCGCAGAAGCCGAGGACGCCAGGGCGACCGCGGAGCACGGGAGTGACACTTGTTTTGTGAATCAGCGGGGAATAATTAAACTCACACACACTGTAGTTTCGCGTGAATAACTTATTGTGCAGTTTATTCAATTTGACGATTATTATCAATTACGACACTGCGTTGGGTTCGTACATTCGCGTCGATGGCGCGTCGA
>NW_012083346.1:0-1184 GCF_000956235.1 Wasmannia auropunctata
CAAGTTTCTTTTTAATTTAAAAAATTTTTTTCTCTACCAAATTAAAGGTTATTTTTTCTGAATTCAACCGTAATAATGAAATTAAATTACAAAATATTATTTTTGAGAATTAATTATAAATGCTTCCGTATGTACACTATCTGTGCTTATGTGCATAATTTTTATCAAAACAATAAGATATGTATTAATCAATGAATAATAAAATCGACATGATTGATATTTTTAACATTACAAATTATAAAAAGAATAATAATGATAAGGGATTATAATAAATATCTTAAGAATTATAATTTTTTTTATTATTTCTTCTTAATAATAATAAAACTTATTTTTTATTCAACTCTGTACATTATTTCTTCATAACATCTTAAAATTACTCTCTTAAAGTTGTTTTTATTCTACGCTTTTACATCTTATTTATTTGTGCTTTACATAATAATTTCTGAACTTAAAAATAAATAAATTTTTTAATGTTTAGAAAAAAAATTTATATTTTGTATCATTCACTCATTATATTCATACAATAATGATAACCGACGAAGAAATGTTTTAAACATAATGAGTTCTTGCGCTATGAACATCTTATTATATACAATAAAATATTCATGGTGCAATTATTGTCAGTATCATTATTGTAATGAATATAATGAGTGAATGATACAAAAGATAAATTTATTATTTAAACATTAAAAAATTAATTTATTATCAAGTTCAAAAATTATTATGTAAACCACAAATAAATAAGATGTAAAAGCGTAGAATGGAAATAACATTAGAGAATAATCTTAAGATGTTATAAAGAAATAATGTACAGAGTTGAATAAAAAATAAGTTTTATTATTAAGGAGAAATAATAAAAAATGTTATAACTTTTGATATATTTATTATAACTCTCAATATATTTATTATAACCTCTTATCATTATTATTCTTATTATAATTTGTAATGCTAAGAATATCAATCATGTCGATTCTGTTATTCATTGATTAATACATATTTTATTGTTTTAATAAAAATTATGCACATGAGCACAGATAGTATATATACGGAGGCATTTATAATTAATTCTCAAAAATAATATTTTGTAATTTAATTTCATCATATACGGTTAAATTCAGAAAAAAAATAACCTTTATTTGGTAGAGAAAAAAATTTTTTCAATTAAAAAGAAACTTAGAGTGATA
>NW_012083347.1:0-489 GCF_000956235.1 Wasmannia auropunctata
TTTACCAGCAAACACTCAAATGCGAAACAATGGATAGAAACGTTTGAGAAGGAGTGTACAAGATTTGACATTATAGAAGATGAAACAAAGATTGAAATACTAAGATTGTTCTTAGATAATTCCTGTTCAGACTGGCAATGTGCGACATTAACAAAGTTAACAATTGAGACCAGATGGAATGAATAGAAAGGTAGATTTTTAGAGACTTTTGCGGATAAAGGATGGAGCACTGTAAAATATGCTTTATCATTTAGATATAAGGAAAGATTGCTCACGGATTATGCAATAAAGAAAGAAAGACTTTTGCTAGACATGAATAAAGAAATAGATTCAAAAACATTAACAACCCTGATAGCAATTGGATTACCAAAATTTATTATAAACAAAATAGATAGAGAACAATGCCAAGATTCAACCTCTTTATTTAATGAAGTTAGGAAATATGAAAATCTGATATATAAAAAATTTTATTTACCTAAAAATGAGTTT
>NW_012083348.1:0-749 GCF_000956235.1 Wasmannia auropunctata
TTTCATTATTTCTTTCATTTCAGTTTATTTAACTTAATTTCATTCACTTACATAATACATTTGTTCGTTTTACAAAAATTACATGGGTGAAATATATAAATTGATGTGATACAATAATATTTATTACTTATCATTCTTGTGAAATCGTTTCTCTTATTCCTTAATATATTGACGCTACTATAATCATTTATTTCATTTTTAAGCGTTTGAATTTGCCACGTAATAATAACGTAGTCAAGCTGCAATTCTCATTGGTTGTCTGGCTTTACGATGCGCAAGAGCATACCCTTGTATTTCTACCATGGCCGCGACTAACGCCGCGGCAGCCGTCAGCGGTATCGCCGAGGTCGCGATTCGCGCGTCCGGGAACGCTCCCGGAGATGACGGGTGTACGAGCTTCGTTCTTTCTCGACGTTGAATCCGCGAGAATATCTTGTCGCTGTACGCGAGTACGCCTATCGCACGGCGTACGACGGATCACACACGTGGCGTCTCGATAATTCCAAGTACTGCCGACATTCGGCACGCTAGCACGCAATAATTCGGACACTCAATAACGCGAAAGAAACACAGAATAACATATAAGTAACGCACAAGTGACCCGGCTGTGGCAAGGCGAGCGCAAAATACTCTACTCGATTCGCGTAACTCTATGCCGGGCGGATGGCACACATTGACTCTACATACGAACACACGATTACGCGGACAACGAAACTGAAATAGCACGATCCGCCCGACAATGAAACCGA
>NW_012083349.1:0-532 GCF_000956235.1 Wasmannia auropunctata
GACGTGTGCTCTTCCGATCTAGAACGCTTACGCAAGCAATTACGGACCGAGCACCTCAACGAGGAGGAAAGGAAAACATTAATAACGATATGCGAGGACTACAATGACGTATTCCATCTGGACAATGATACATTAAGTTGTACTACCGCGGTATAACACGAAATAGCTACCCGCGTAGATAGCGCGCCAGTCAATATCCGACCTTACCGATTACCCGAAAAGCACCGAGCGGAGGTGAATCGGCAGATGGAAAAAATGTTGGCGGAAGGGATAATACGCCCTAGCACCAGCTCCTGGAACGCACCGATTCTGGTGGTTCCTAAGAAAACTGACGCATCTGGCATACCAAAATCACGGATAGTTGTAGATTTCCGTAAACTGAATGACCTAACCATCGGAGATTCGTTCCCGCTACCCAACATCACGGATATACTGGACCAGCTGGGAAGCGCGAAATATTTCTCGATGCTTGACCTAGCCTCCGGGTATCATCAAATAGCGATGAGCGAAGCTGACAAATGCAAGACGGCAT
>NW_012083350.1:0-310 GCF_000956235.1 Wasmannia auropunctata
CGTCCAACGCGTGCTTTTCATTGGTCTCTCCAGTTGGTAGTTCAATGTCCACTTTCCAGAGGCGCTGAAACCAGCTCAATCACCGTCGCAGCTATCACGGGCATGACCGCTCTCAGGATCCTCTCTGGTAGAGGTTATGCTGAGAACGCAAAAAATGTATGAAATTTACATCTCCGTTACCTCTTCTTAGTCCAACATGGCGTCTAGAGTTGTCATATGTGCCAATATTTGCTTTGTACAACAATTTGGCAGTTTGTTGGTACAAAATGATACCAGCCGGAACTACGAATTAGATCGGAAGAGCACACGT
>NW_012083351.1:0-326 GCF_000956235.1 Wasmannia auropunctata
TATATTATAAAATATAAAATCTTATGCACAAAATATAAAGTTAAGAAAATGATAAACTAAAGATTATAAATTCAAAATATCTATTGATAATCATTGATATATAAAATATGACTTATATATGTATATACAGGATATCCGAAAAGTATGGCAACCCTTTAATATTTTGGAAACTAAACGTTTTTGAGAAAAATATTTTAGACAAAGTTTTAGAGCATGAAAGAATCTGTTTAATGATTTTATCCGTTTGACTTTGGATGGCGTCGTAAGGTCAGGTAAAAATTACATAGATTTTTTAAAAATAGAATTATATATATATTTTTTATGTA
>NW_012083352.1:0-542 GCF_000956235.1 Wasmannia auropunctata
TTTCCTTGCTTGCCAAACCTTTCTTCCAACTCTTGTACAATCTCTGAACTGCCCTTTTTTTTCTCGTGTAGCTCCTATCCCACCAATCCTTGAAACCCAACTCTCTCTTTTTCTTCTTCACCTTTCTTCTCACCATAGCCGTCTGAACGATTTCTTTCAAACCTATCCATTTGTCTTCTACCGATTCTTTTTCCGGTTCCCTCAAACATATCCTTTCCGACTCTTCTTTGTAGACCTCAATTGATTCTTTATCCCATAAGATCATTTCCTTTTCCTCTTCCTCCTCCTTTTCCCTTTCCTCTTCCTGCTCTTGTCCTCTTCTTTCTTCTTCCTCCATTTCCAAAATTAAAGGCATGTGGTCCGAGTCCACCCTGTCCCCTATCCTAAAATCTAATTTTTTCTATCGCAGTATCGTTGACGATAATATAATCAATCACCGAACTACCTCTCGCCCTTACATAAGTATACTCCCCTTCCCAGTCGCCATCACATGCTCCATTCAAAATATACCAATCACTTTCTTGCACCCAGTCTACGAATTT
>NW_012083353.1:0-326 GCF_000956235.1 Wasmannia auropunctata
CTGCAATCTATTTATTAAAAATACCATGTATATTTTGTGGGAAGATTTTAGGCGTAAGCCTGATTATTTGCAAATTTGCGCGATTTGATAGAGCAGAGATTGCGGCAAGTGATTGCACGAGAAAGATACTGGACCGACTATTGAGTTGGTTTCGGTATCATTTAAACGGTCTTTTTCAGGACCACCAAATTATTTAACAGTGGAACATTCATCAACGCATAATTTTATTATCAACAAAAAATAACAAGAGAATGAATTTTTAATTTTAATTTAATAAATAACCTATTTCTTTATCCTTCCCATTTCTTCATGTTCGTATCTCTCTG
>NW_012083354.1:0-453 GCF_000956235.1 Wasmannia auropunctata
ATCTCATCCGATAGAATTATTATGGTTTCACTTTATAGACCCCCTAAAATTCGAATTGACAGAGTAGACTGGGACATATTTTCCGGAGAATTTTGGACTTCTCTCCGTCAGCGACCTGCATTGTTTGCGGGGACTTTAACGCTCAACATATATCTTGGGGCTCCTCCAGAGACTCCGCGGAAGGGGTATCCCTCAGTATTTCAATTCTATTGAGGAATCTCCTTTTTTCTTCTTGAACAATGGAGAGGGAACGAGAATATCGGTTAATCCGGAATATATTAGCGTCCCTGATTTAACTTTAACCAATTCCTCTTCATTAGATTTCCTTTGGTCGACGGGCCATGATTCACTGGGTAGCGATCACGTTCCGATTACTATTAACATACTTAATCAACAAACAAGACCTTGTTCTATCGACCCTCATCAAAAGAGAAGAGGCAAATTACTCATGGA
>NW_012083355.1:0-461 GCF_000956235.1 Wasmannia auropunctata
AAAAATACTTGTATATATGGATCTAGCAAATGACTAGCAAACGTTTTAGCACCGAAATATTTATAAAATTATGAGATAAAGGTTTCAAATGGCGGTTACGCCCGTTACACTTGTCCAAATTTTATTTTCGATTTTTTACCCAAAATAATTAATATGCAAACAAAATAAAAATAGATGCAAAAATTAGCAAACGACTAGCAATCGAATGACGTATTTGAAATTATTGAAATCGTTAGTTCGACAGCTAACTTCATACCGGTAGATATATAACATACTGGAGTGAGCCTTGGGGTAGTGGGGATGGCCCAACGACATATATAATAGACCGAGCATTCCTATGCTTTTGATGTGGAGGAGGTGAAGCCGAAAGTTGGCAGAATACGACTGAGAGAGATAGTACGATTTGAGGGGAATGCTCTCTCTTTTATCTGACTGTAAGATGACGCTGGTGTCAATTGACA
>NW_012083356.1:0-855 GCF_000956235.1 Wasmannia auropunctata
ATATTCTTCATAAAATAATACATATATACATTTTCAGAATGCAAAAGAGATCAAAATAGCATTATAAAAATTATTAAATCAAACGATAAAAACCTAACAAGATTCCTCAAATTAAAACTAAGTAGCAATTAAGTATGCACTAATTTATTAGTGCGTACCAACAACCACGCTAATTCCCATCTGCCTTACTTATACCTACTTAGTTTTAATTTTAATTTTATAATGCTATTTTGATCTCTTTTGCATTCTGATTCCCATCTGCCTTACTTATTATTAAATCATTCAATGTTTTTAACAAATTATATTATTAACCGGTATTTATTCAGTGCTCAAATAATTCATCCCATTCCATACTCACACCATATTCATATCCATATATCTCATACCGATGCAGAATTCATACTGTCCTATATGAGTCCTATGTATTACCATTCTTGCCCTATGTGGTACCTATATACATTTTTATATTGGGACTGTTACGGTCCCATATGGGACCATTACGATCTTACGTAGAACCTTCGCATAACCTTCACAGGACCTTTATGATCCTTCACAGAACCTTCATGGTCCTTCACTGGACCTTCATGGTCCCATGTGGGATACCTATGGGAATTCGCGGCAGTGAACTCTTTATATACTGAAAGATTTAAATTCCTGTTCTGCAATACAGCAGCAATTGCATCAAATGTATATGTTTTAAGTATTGTTTAAGTGTTGTATAAATATATATTAATAAATATAAATATAATATGACGTGTATAAATATATATTAATAAATTACATTTATATCTTATTTTAGTGTCACATAGAAGTATAATATATATATATATATATATATATATATATATTATACTT
>NW_012083357.1:0-322 GCF_000956235.1 Wasmannia auropunctata
TCAACGTACTAAACGCTGCAATGTTTTCCGCCATTATTTAACGTTTAGAATGCTCAGAACACTCAGAATATTCGTTCCACTTGCCTACTACATCCATGCTAGTGGAACGGATGATCGCGGCGTTGCGAGCGTGAGCGTTGTGAGCGTTAAGTGGAACGCACCCTAAGTCATAGTTATTAATGCTCTTATCATTGGCGCGGTCACTCGCGGTGGACACAGCGTGAAAATGATTTGCCGATTTATAATTCTGATGTGTCCAAAGGTGGAACCAGACCAAACAAATAAACACGCGAACAATTTTGTTTCAATAAGTATGCGTATA
>NW_012083358.1:0-606 GCF_000956235.1 Wasmannia auropunctata
GGAGTCGCTGATTACGAATCTGTGGTCAAGATTCCCGAAATTCAAGCTAGATAGCGGATCCAATATGGAGGACTCAAATTTGAGAAATAATGCAAATGTCATGAAAATGTATTTCTGGGGGCTCTCGGGGTCGCTAATTACGAACCCGTAATCAGATTCCCGAAATTCAAGATGGCGGATCCAATATGGCGACTATAATCCGATAAAGTGCTGATTCAGTGTAAAATCGCTGAATCCTCAGATATACGCTTTCATAAGATTTGCTCCGTTTTTCGAATTTGGGTCCGCCATATTGGATTCGCCATTTTGAATTTCGGAAATCTGATCACGGATTCGTAATCAGCGACTCCGAGAACCCTCAGACATACATTTTCATAAAATTTGCATCGTTTTTTGAATTCGGGTCCGCCAAATTGGACCCGCCATCTTGGATTTTAGAAATCTGGCCATGGATTTGTAATTAGCTACCCCAAAAGTCCTTGAGGAAAGATCTTTGCATGGAAACTGAGAACTTTCAGAGATAATGAATTTTCTCCAGAAAAATTGCAATTTTTCAACGTTTGCCCTTACGAAAAAAAACCCTCATTTTTTGGTGTTAACACTCAA
>NW_012083359.1:0-411 GCF_000956235.1 Wasmannia auropunctata
TGAAACTGAGCGAAGAAAGATAATAACAAATTATAAATTTTCTCAAGTAACAAATTAATTATGAACTCTTTTTTTTGTTGAACCATATGTCATATTGGGATATGCATATTATAATTATCTTGGTTAAAGTATTGGATTGAGGACAATTTCTGTACAACAAAAGTTCTGTACAACAACACGTTAGAGAAAGATAAACGTGAATGATGCAGGAAGACTTAGGTTAAAAAGATAACTCATAACACCCGAAAAAATCTAATATAACCTAATAAAATCTCAAAAAAACCACTTTTAAAAAACTCGTGACGCATGTGACACAGCTCGATCTCCAGTTGAGTTTCATTTTTCTCGATTTGTACGCGCACTCCTCGAAGACGAGCGAGGAATTTATCATATATATAGTTTTCAAACTCT
>NW_012083360.1:0-1462 GCF_000956235.1 Wasmannia auropunctata
GAATAAACCAAGAATATATACGCACCAAGAACTGCGTGGGACTCTTAACTGCCTTTGTCATCTGTTTAATATTTGTTAATTAAAGAGTCATTATATATTTTTTAATTATTAAAAACTAAGCTTCAGATAAAATTTTGGTAAAGGAAAAATAGTCTTAGAATTATGTCAAGAACACGGTACTTTAAGGACAAACAGTTGTTCTGAATCACCCTGTATATAATAAGATGTTCGTGGTGCAAGAAGTCATTATGTTTGTTTACGTTATTTGTGGTTTACATAATAATTTCTGAACTTAATAATAAATTAATTTTTTAATATTTAGATAATAAATTTATATTTTGTATCATTCACTCGTTATATTTATTATAATAATGATAATCGACAAAGAAATGTTTTAAACATAATGACTTCTTGCACCATGAACATCTTATTATATGTAATAAGATGGTCCAAAAAGCCATTATGTTTAAAACATTCCTTCGTTGATTATCATTATTGTAATGAATATTGTGGAGACCGGTACCAGAGTCGACCGTCTCCGCCGCGACCCCGACTACAGCAACATCTCGGAGACCGACATTACCGACACTACCGACTTGACTGACGACACCACCCCGTAGGCCGAGAGCGGGAGAGAGTAGTGGGGTAGTATGGAATGGAAGGTGAAGGCGGAAGCGTGTGATATAGCTGAATAAAGTACGAATTATTAATATACGAACGAGTATCATTGTTGTGTACTATCCTCCTGCGAGAAACCATCCTGCGCAGTGGAATAAGTATTGTACGGGTCATTACAAATATAATAAGTGAATGATACAAAACATAAATTTATTATCTAAACATTAAAAAATTAATTTATTATTAAGTTCAGAAAATATTATGCAAACCACAAATAAATAAGATGTAAAAGCGTAGAATGGAAATAACATTAGAGAGTAATCTTAAGATGTTATGAAGAAATAATGTACAGAGTGAATAAAAAATAAGTTTTATTATTATTAAGGAGAAATAATAAAAAACTTTATAACTCTAAATATATTTATTATAACCTCTTATCATTATTATTTTTATTATAATTTGTAATGCTAAGAATATCAATCATGTCAATTTTGTTATTCATTGATTAATACACATCTTATTGTTTTGATGAAAATTATACACATGCACAGATAGTGTATATACGGAAGCATTTATAATTAATTCTCGAAAATGATATTTTGTAATTTAATTTTATCATGTACGGTTGAATTCAGAAAAAAATGACCTTTAATTTGGTAAAGAAAAAATTGTAAAAATTAAAAAGAAAC
Source organism: Wasmannia auropunctata (assembly GCF_000956235.1). NCBI lineage: Eukaryota > Metazoa > Arthropoda > Insecta > Hymenoptera > Formicidae > Wasmannia > Wasmannia auropunctata. The sequence goes on from NW_012083360.1 coordinate 1,308, forward strand.
TTGGAATGGTAGAAGTATTTTGTTAAGATAAAAAATTAAAAAATTTTTTTTCTTTACAACTTCAAAGTACTCTTCAAACCGTACAACTTTTATTTAAAACATTTTTTTCTATTTTTTATATTTTCGACGATATTTGCCAAGATCGGAAGAGCACA
>NW_012083360.1:13238-14613 GCF_000956235.1 Wasmannia auropunctata
TTCGAGATTAATTTTTTCAAAGGCTTTTAGAAGTTCCGTCTTGAAATCCATAATACGTGCTTGGTTTTGTACGCATATCAGCTATGCCGTCGATGATATAATCGAGGAGCTCATCTTCCGCAACAGGCACACGATTAGCGAGAATTATCTTCTCATGATAATAATCGCAGAAGGACTCTTCTGTCTTCCAAACACGGGCCTCGAATTCCTTTCTCAACGACAACTTTCCGAGACGTAAATCGAACATTCGTTCCATTTCTTCTAGGAGATCTACGTTCATCGACAAATATTCTGCCTTTGAGTAAAACCAAGTGAGTGCTCGTCCTTTCAGCCTCGAACTTATTAGAATTCTGGCGGAGTTGTCATCCAGCTGATAGGAATTTATCAAAAATTCGAGCTGCTGCTTCTACCTTCAAAAGGTATTGTCACTTGCGTCGAATTCGGGTAACAGTTCTTTAATATTTCGAAAGCCGCCCGTTGTCGACGTAACGCTGTTCGTTATCGACGCGCCGTGGGTCATTTCGCGCTCCCTGCGCAATAATTGCTGCTCTTTTTCCAGTAGCTCTCTCTCCCTGCGGATTAATATTAACTCACGTTGCACGTGATTATCACGTTCTTCCTGCACCGGTACGAATTCTAGTTGTCCTCCTGTTATCGGCGTATTGTTTTCTGCACCGACGGGTTCGCCTGTTATTCCTAATACGCCTGTCGGTGTCGATACGCCTTCTCCTGTCTGTGTTCTATTCCGACTTTTGCCCAATATTTTCTAAATATTCGGGTCCGCTTCGCTCAGTCGTTTGATCAACTCGGCCTTCGCTCCTTTGGTGGATAGTTCCCTCTCGCGACAAGCATCTCTCAGCTCAATCAGCGTAAAATCTTTGCCTTTCAGTGGCATGATGACTCGATACACACAGTATCAACATCAGAACGATAGTAAGCAGTAACGTTCACACAGAACGACGGCAACGATGACGGTATTCGGAAATCTTCACACACGGCAATATAATGTTCCGCACGTAACTCACACAGAGTATACCGACTTGCCACACTTAGTCGAATATCACGTTTGTCCCCACTGTGTGCACTTTCGTGCACACAGCAACGAAATCAGGAGACACAGTAGTGACTTGATGTCAAGTGTTTAAAAATGTCAAGTCATGTCGGGTCTCTTAACGCGAGCTGTCGCGTTGCGAGCACCCGGGATCTTAATAACGGTCGAATCGATTAAGTTCCAAATAGGCTTAATCGACAGCTTGATTTCGGTTTGTGTAATGAAAGTGTTTTTATTTTTTTTCTACATGTCCTACAAGCGGAGATATTGCAATGCAAAGTCCGAAATGTGGGAATTTATTATTAAGAAACGTGTTCATCGTCG
>NW_012083361.1:0-331 GCF_000956235.1 Wasmannia auropunctata
AGCTGATATTAATTTTTGATGTGTGATAGGATCACATTAAATAACAAACGTTTTTTAAATATTCAATACTGCTGAAGTATCAGCGACTATTTTAATAATAAAAATGACATGATTTGAAATCTAGTATACTAAATGAATCAATTGTAATTCTATTTCAAAGAATATTCTTTGATTAGTTTAACATAATTAAATTCAGATTTAAATCACAATTAAAATCGCAATTTTCATATTATTTATTCAAAAGTTCAAGTTACAGAATTCGAAAATTAGAACTTATAAATATTCAATATTAGATATTCGCTGAAATATTAGTGATTATTTTATTAAGAAG
>NW_012083362.1:0-500 GCF_000956235.1 Wasmannia auropunctata
TTTTTTGTTTCTTATTTGTAACCTGTAAGTAAAAATTAAATGTTATGATCACATCACATTTTAATAAAGGAGGAAACTATTTACAACAAAAATAAAATACAAAGATAAAAAATATAATAACAAAAAATAACATTAATGAAAAAGATTAAATATTATTCATATAAATAATAACATACCTTTGACCAGTGAGACATACAGTTCATGCAAGATATATCTATATTGTTTATAAAATTCAATGTCAATCAATTATCATGCAGATATGTATTCCTACTTGTAATATAAAGTTTATAAAAATACATAATTTACTGTGCATGGATTTTCCGCTATTTAACTCTTGATACTTATGATTAATTCATTCAAATGTATTGTAGTCATTGTCTAGCCATGCGCGATGTAAAATTTCAATGATTATATTATACGTATGTAGATAGTAAGATATTATGACACAAATATATAAATCGTGAAAAAAAATCTATTATACATTTATACACTTTATCACA
>NW_012083363.1:0-342 GCF_000956235.1 Wasmannia auropunctata
GTAATAACATTACCCAGATAGAACAGTCACATTGTAGGAATATTTTCCAATAATTATTTTCCAGGAACTTTGGAATATTTTCAAGCGATACGTATAAAATATAAAGAATGTTCTGAAAATTAATTCTTAACACGTTCAATTGAGACTGTTTTTCGAAATAGTTTATAGAATGTTCCACCAAATTATCATAGAATATTCTGAAAATGTAATAAGAATCTTATTGGATAATTTTATAGGAAGATTCTTCCGTATGGGAGCGTGATATAGTTTTGAGAGCTTTGCAAGATATGGCACCAATGTTGTCAAAGACAATCCATTCACAGCTATAGTTTCTTAATTCTT
>NW_012083364.1:0-511 GCF_000956235.1 Wasmannia auropunctata
TCGTGAATGCCAACGGCCACTCTCATCAACATGTGCTGAGGCCTCTCGATTATCTTACCGTTGATTTTCAACAGACAGCTTCTCTCGAGCGTTTTAAAGCCAATGTAATTATAATTGAAGTCCCGATCGTATATTATCGCAGATTCAATCTCTCCGCGTTGTTCTTAATAATGTTGTAATAATGCTCGCTGATTGTAGGAATATGTTAATTCGTGATGGGATTCTTGACGTAATACAAGTCGTGCATGACCTCTGCAAAGTGCAAGAATTAATCGTTAATTCTAATTCCAATTAATTCAATGTCAATTAAACATCAGTAATCAACTGAGAGTTTTGTGACACGGAAATTGATTTAAATAAGTGAACGCAGAATGTACCGCTGAAGCTCTTCTTGGTTTCCTTGTGTAGGTTAGACACGTCGATTCTCAGCTAATATAGCATAGTCAGGATGATTTGTCGCCATCGTAGCTGCGGTTTCAGCCACTAGATTATCAAGTATAACTGTAGTTAC
>NW_012083365.1:0-749 GCF_000956235.1 Wasmannia auropunctata
GTGCTCTTCCGATCTAAAATTCTTTTTTCATTTTAAAGTATATGAGTGTAGTTTCAGTTAAGCGTACGGATTTTTGGAAAAAATAATTTTTAACAAAATGCCATTGTTTTAAAAAAAGAGTTTGCTATTTTACGAAAAAAATTGTTACTTTTTTAATTGTTTTTCAAAAAATAATCCGATTGAAAAAATCGTACGCTTAACTGAAGACAATGTTATTGTAAACATTCTATTCAAAAGTCAAGTCAATCGGATAAAAATTGGCCGAGATATGCGTGCGCCCAGCTACGAAAAAATAGTTTTGAGAAAAACGCGTTTAAAGTTTTACAACCGATTAGTTTATGTAAAATGATATAATTTCGTAACGAACCAAAGTGCGTCCAATCCAGGTGCATATGAAGTGCCCTCGATATCAATAGCTACTTCGTCAGCCTCGTTTCTTCTTTGTTTTCTTCGTAATCTTTCCTCACGCGTCTGCGCTCGGAGCTGTGCAAGTGAAATCCGTCGCTCGTTCTCGTTGTCACGAAATTGTGACCCTATTGGTCCAATTCTAATTTCTAACAGCTCCATTATTTTTAATATATCGGTATATCCGTTATTAAAAATACAAACGGCAATGTATGCAGCAATTTCTACTATTACAGCTCCACTTGATGTTTTTGGATCGAATTTCCAAATCATGCCGTTAAAACTTTCATTATTGTTTTGCGTAAAACCACCCAAGCATTTTTCAAGCAACTTTTTGTCACTCA
>NW_012083366.1:0-1003 GCF_000956235.1 Wasmannia auropunctata
AAAATTAATTGAATTAAAAGTTAAGTTAATAAAAAAAAGTAATTGAAAAGTTAAAAGTTAAATTTTTTTATTTCTTAATTTCATGGTTTCAATTTTACAAATAACATTAATAGTTTCTTACGTTTCTCCGCGATTCTGCAATCCCTGTAATCACAGACTTGAGACTAATCACTTTGACTCACCAAATGTCTTCTGCACAATTTACACACCAGCTGCGCGATGTTTGTTTGTCGAACGTGACACGCGATACCCAATAAACACACAAGGTTGCGACGGTCGCGTTCAAAAATTCACGGTACATTATTTTATCCTTGTTATTCACTGAATGTTAAACAAGAATAAAATAATATCCAGATGCACCTAGACGAAGTTTCTAAACGCAGCCCAAAAGTCATTACTTGTAGACAGGTGTGCGGCGTCTCATGACGACCTCATTTATAGTTAACTTCAAAAATGTTATATTATAAGTTAATAGTTACGGATAAAATTTAACTAACAAGGGAACCTCGCGAAGTGTCAAATTCTGATCTTAACGAAACTTTTTATACATTTAGGTTACCTATATAGATGAATTTAGAAATTAGCAGTTGCGGCCCAAAAACGGTTTAAAGGAATGAAACCACCTCTTATATATAAATTAATTTTTTTTTTTCGTTATATTTCGAAAACTATTCAAGATATCAAAAAATGTTTTATACAAAAGTTTTACAGTAAAATTACTTTTATTCATTAACGTTAATAGAATTTTTTAAAAATGATTATTTCCAAAAATTTTCAAAAATTTTTAAAATTAATTATTCTGAAAAAATATTATTAACGTAAGTAAATAGAAATAATTTTACTATAAAACTTTTGTATACAAATATTTTTTGATATCTTGAATGATTTTCGAGATATAACAAAAAAAATTAAAATTAAAAGTTAATTAATTTTAACTTTACAGGGTAATTTCAAAATTTTTATTGCGTTTTTCCATCGCAACTGATATTTTGTAAAGATCGGA
>NW_012083367.1:0-343 GCF_000956235.1 Wasmannia auropunctata
GAGTTCAGACGTGTGCTCTTCCGATCTGGTGAATATATTAAATTTTTTTTATACCATCGCGCAGCCTCGCGCAATAGGATCATGAATAAAATATGCAAAACGTTGCACATCTCAACTCATTGCCAGACAGTATGTCTACAAAATTATGTAGTGAATCATCAGCAGAAGTATCGAGCGTCCATCTAAACGTTAGACAACATTGCATCATCATTGACCTTTGATCGTCTAGCGAGACTCTTTACTATCACGGCGGTTACCTCAATGATGTCATTCCCCGCGAAAATTCCCCCCTCCACCCCGCTCGATATAATCATAAAATGTCTTAAAATATTTTTAGCAATAA
>NW_012083368.1:0-439 GCF_000956235.1 Wasmannia auropunctata
ACGTGTGCTCTTCCGATCTTAATGATAAGTCTGAAAAATTAAAATTAAAGGAACAATTGATGAAAAATTTTAAAATTAAAGATTTAGGACAGGCTAAACGTTTTTTGGGACTAAATATAAAAAAAGATAAAGATTTGATAATTGTAAATTAAAAAGATTATATTCAAGAGTTACTTATCAGATTTGGAAGCAAAATGTTTTTCAACACCTATGGAATTAGGTGCAAAGTTTAATTTTAATAATGAAGCAAATGTTGTTGCACCTTTTCAGGAATTAATAGGAGCTCTAATGTATTTAGCCGTGAACTCTAGGCCTGATATTGCTTTTGTAACTAGTTTTTTAAGTCAATTTAATATAAATCATACCGATCAGCACTGGAAGGCAGCTAAAAGAGTTTTAAAATTAATCTGAAAGGAACTATTAATTATTCTTTAGTTTA
>NW_012083369.1:0-398 GCF_000956235.1 Wasmannia auropunctata
CGAATGTGTAAAAAGAACTTCGTCGCTTTTCTTTATCGTGCCCGCGGGTTCTTCGTCGAGCACGCTGGATTTGCGACGATGACGTCTTCAAAATGTGGCGAAAATCGGTACAAGATACGCCGGGGAAGCGGCAAGGGAAAAAAGTCGCTCGAGCGCGCATCTCTACTCCGTTGGCGGTTTTGCTAGGCTAGAAATTTATTTTCCCACGAAATGTCGCCACAGGGGGCTGGCTGCGTCTCCAACTGCTGAATGCGATATTCCACGTCGCGTTATGCACATACGAATATTTCCATACATAAATTTCATAGAGGTGAAAGTAGATGCCTGTCTGGTTGAGTGTTGCCGATGATTGTAACGACGCTTGGAAATGTTAACAGAAGACTACTCGGATTACCTAC
>NW_012083370.1:0-742 GCF_000956235.1 Wasmannia auropunctata
GCCTTGCCAGCCCGCTCAGAGATGTGTATAAGAGACAGTCTACCTCCAATTTCCCGAGAAAAAGTAAATCTGAATTGTGAGATTTTATTCTTTTGAAAAAGTTGCTAGATTTCGGGGAGCAGGAAATTGTATACTCACCCCTGTGTAGCAAGTCAATATCGTATTGTCCCAATGGATAAAAAAGTTTTATCATTTCTTTTACATTTCTTATATCGTATTGTACCAATGGATAAAACTTTTAACCTTTCTTCTACATTATATCGCAATTAGTGTTACTTATTTGGCTGTCGACCACGTATTGATATTCTGAGTCGCTTTACACGTTGTCGAAACCGCAAGGACAAAAAACATTTCGAAGTAAAAACAGTACATATGACGTAACCAGTGGAGATGGCGCAGAACTCACTTATCGAGAGCCTTGATCTGTATACATGTCGGCAATTAACGTTACTACAATTGATTTTTAAATTTTTCTAGAATTGCGGTGTATGAGTGGTGTAGATATTCAGTATCTGTTTGCAAATTTAGTCCTGCCCTTTGTAGTTTAATATGTAACATTTCTACTATTAGTCGTTTATTCAAGATTCTTTCTGTATCAAGAATTTGAACATTCTCCCAGTTAAAATCGTGACCGCATTGCAACCTATGTTCCGTGATTACTGACTGTGTGTCAGTGTTGCGATTGATGTGATTTTTATGTTCGGCAATTCTCTTTTTTAATTGTCTCTTCGTTTGGCCCACA
>NW_012083371.1:0-327 GCF_000956235.1 Wasmannia auropunctata
AACCTAAGCGGTACATCCATTATCGAACAAAATTTGATGTTTATAATGTCCTTTTTGAACAAAAAACAGTTGTACAAAATTAAACAATAAAACCTAAGCGGTACATCTATTATTTCTTATAAATGAAACCTAAGAGCTACCTCTTTTGGTACTTTAAATACCGGTTTATATTTAAGTGATATATATTATATATGTAAGATGATATTAAATCGGAATATGGGAAAGGCGGTTAGTGTTATGGAGATATCGAATGGTAAAAGATATATATTATAAAAAGTGATACAAGAACACGTCGCGTCCGTTCGACTCGCCTGTCGTCAACCGAAC
>NW_012083372.1:0-934 GCF_000956235.1 Wasmannia auropunctata
ATTATTATTTTAGTTAATTTAAGAAATATATCAAGCGGCGAAGGGCTCCGAGCCAAAGTTGTCATCACACCTGTAATCAAAAAGTCCATGAGTTAAGTTGGTACAGGAAATAAGTTTGGTTTTAAAAATTTATCCACGCGAATAAGTAAAAACAGCTAGGTAAAGTGATATTCAGTATTTTCAAGACGGATAAAAGAAATTAATTATAATTTTAGTAGTTCGACATTGAAATGATCGAACTCTGATAGTTTTGGGAACGTTATTCAGTGAGACGAGCCCAAACATTGGGTAAAGCGCCGGATTGGTTCGGCGAACCGGCCAATCCGAGAAGCAAGAAGCGAGCGTTAAAAGTTATGTGCGTAGCAAACGCGGAGAAGGGGAAAAACGGCCGCCGGGATAAATAGCGTTGCCCGGATGGCAACGTGGTCTTTTGTTCCGGTCTCTTCAAAAGTAAACTCCGCGTAATAAAAGTCTCGCAAAATATTGCGTAATTCGAGTTAATGTCCGTTATTCAGCGAGCGTTGTAAACACCGACGAGGAAATTATCTCGATCGGACGTCGCGAGTACGGATTATACGATTCCGAAACGGATCTAGCGCGAGTTTGTTGCGCATTTATATGACGTGTTCTTGAAACCTTATACGCAATTTCGGGTATTATTCATGCGTTATAGCGCTGTGTCGGTCGTGGCAGGGCCGAGTCGTTTCCGCGGCGCATTTAGTGACGCAAACCGTATTGCGTTTAACGCGCATCCCCGATCGCTAGGATTCCCGGCGAAAGGTAAGATTGCGTAATCCGCGAAGCGCGAGCGATCGTGTGCGCGGACCTTCTATTGTGAGTGCGTGGAAGCGTGTATGTAGGCGTTTGAACGTTTGAGAATAAACATTATAAACATTTAAAAGAGCAAAGTCTAATTCTTTTGCGGACCTCACAA
>NW_012083373.1:0-641 GCF_000956235.1 Wasmannia auropunctata
CTTAACTTAGTTAAAAAATATATTAACCTACTTAACTTTGCTGAATCTTAATCTAAGGTCAAAATTTATAAACTATATGTATATACATTGTATATTTGTGTTAATACAATTAAATTGAGAGAAGACCAACGAACGGTTATAGCAGGATCTTGGTGCTTACTAATATTTCTGCGTGAATTTTACGTACATATTCTAATTCCACAAACTGCGCTGCATTTACAAATTACATTTAAAAAATGTTGCAACTAGTCTGATGGATCAAAAACAAAATAATGGTCTTATTACTTATTGTTAGTTTTTGAGAATCTCTGAATCTGTTCCTTACTAAATAATTTATTTTTATACAAATAATGAAATGTTAAATTATTTATTAAAACTATTTGTATTATTGGTCCACCGTACTGGATCGGCCATTTAGAATTTTAAAATTATTTTGAATTCATAATCAGAAACCCGAAAAATCACCGAGTACAAAGTTTCAAATAAATCGGTCTGATATAAAAATTTGTGGAACAAAAGGTTAATTAAATTAACAATAAAATAAAATGCATTTCTTAAATATTGTTTTATTAATAAATGAGAATTGTGCATGTACAAAATGCACTCAACTGAAATATATTACATGCATCATTACTATCACG
>NW_012083374.1:0-323 GCF_000956235.1 Wasmannia auropunctata
TTCGAGTATCGATTGGCTAATCGGAGGGATCTCGTTATGGTCCGTGCTAGATCGTGTATTTCGGCGGTGTTACTTGCGCGACGTCGCCAAAGTATCGTTCGCGCTCGCTCGCATCGCCTGCGTGGTGTGCGAGCGAGACGCGATGCGTTCCACTACACGTGAGTGATATACGATACGCTCCAGTCTCTATTATTTAATATTTGGATCAAACTTACATCTTTATGAATTTTATTACTTTAACCTTTCTTGAGACGTGACAACGGCGAGAATCGAAGTTTGAGTTGTGAAAACGCCGCGGGCGCTCGAGTACCTGTCTCTTATAC
>NW_012083375.1:0-348 GCF_000956235.1 Wasmannia auropunctata
ATTACAAATTTTTATAACTCAAGATTTACTTAATCAAAAAATATTTTATCTTTGAGTTTCGAAAAGCTCTCGAAATAAGCTACAAGAGTATGCAATAAAAAATGAAGGGTTTTATTTAAAAAATTTAAAGTAACCTTTCCCTGATTTTGACAGCGCCACACAAGGTCAAACCAATAAGATCAATAAATAGGTCTTTTCGAATCCTACAACTTTTGTCTGAAACACTTTTCTGTAAAACTTATATTTTCCATGATATTCAGGTGTCCCGGAACTTTTTGGACACTCTGTGTACACATACACATATGTTGGATATTTACAGAATAAAAAGCATTCCTTATTATTTTTTAG
>NW_012083376.1:0-305 GCF_000956235.1 Wasmannia auropunctata
GGGAAAGAAACATTTTATCGAGTGGTAATCCAATTAGAACTCAGAATTATGTATTAAAAATTTTTTTAGATGCATCTACAACTGGTTGGGGTTATTTTTGTAAGGGCACACACGCTTATGGTGCATGGAACGAGGAAGAAAGAAAACATCATATAAATTGGTTAGAATTACTAGCAGCGTTCTTTGCACTTCGATGCTTTGCCTCGGATCTCTCAAATAAAGAAATGTTACTACGTTTAGATAATAATACAGCTATTTGTTATATAAATAGAGCTGGTGGTATACAATTCCCACACTTAAGTAAA
>NW_012083377.1:0-429 GCF_000956235.1 Wasmannia auropunctata
GACGTGTGCTCTTCCGATCTAACCTGTCTATTAGACGTTTAAAAGATAACATTTAGACGTCTAGCTAGATGCGTCTATAAACATATTTTAGTACGGTCGAATAGACGTCTAATAGACATCTATTCGATCTTACGTTTCTCCTTGGGATTAGAATCGACGAGGAGTCATCATCCGAAGATTCAGAAGTAGATCAGCAACGCATCGAAGATCAACAAGTAGAACAAGTTCAAGTTGACAGTCAAAAACATCCCACTAGAAAAGGATACGAATTACGATCGAGAAAGGATATATATACGTCCTCCAGATAGATACGAAGCAAACATAACTGAGCTGAATATTCCGCAGACGTATGAAGAAGCCATTTCCGACAAGGAAGCTGAGCAGTGGAAAACAGCGATCGATGAGGAACTATTAGCCCATCGAAAGAAC
>NW_012083378.1:0-315 GCF_000956235.1 Wasmannia auropunctata
AATAATTAAATTTGTATTAAATATTGCTATTATAATAACAATTCATATAGAAGTGTAATTAACAAATATTATACATTACAAATATTATTACATTAAATAATTTTTTAAAAAGTATTTGAATATTTTCTTAAAAAATCTATATTAATTGTAAGTTACAATAAACGACTTAAAAATAATGATATGATTTTAATATTTTAAGTATAATTAAATGTCTATTATTTATTTAACGAAATGCCACGACGTAAAATAGAACGTAATTTAGAAGAAGAAGCACAATTTCGACAACGACGTTTGGAAAAAAATGCAGAAAATCAA
>NW_012083378.1:7485-9305 GCF_000956235.1 Wasmannia auropunctata
GTGTGCTCTTAATCCATTCTTTTGCTTAATGATATGGATCATCTCTGACGTTAATCTTTTTTGATACTGTTTCTCGTTATCCAATATTTGGACGTTGTCCCAGTTTGTTATATTTTATATACATAATAATTAATTACATTAAATAACTTAAATTTCGATGTACATAATAAAATAATATAATTATAAATAATTACACAGTGCAACAGCAAAATTCTCTCCAAAGTGCGACAATACATTTTCCAAAGATTTTTTCGCGCTAAATACAATGCCGTTGGCAAAATTGGCCTAGCACATCAAGATTCTAAGTAAATTCGAATGAAAGAGGCCAAAAATTACGTTTTTAAGATTGTGTTGTTTGAAAAAGTAAAATTGGTTTACGTTCGAAATACATCCCATTTTATTTACAAAATAAGGAATAAATGTACAACTAATTTTATATATTGTCTTTATAAATTTTTTATAAATTATAATAAGAATATTAGGTTACTGTAAAATAACATGAAAGTTTTAGTCTTCATCGCTATCATCATTGATCACAGGATTTACATGTTCAACAAAAAAAATTTTACTTAATATCTCTGCAGATCTTATAATTTTTGCGAGATATCGAGTATGAGACAGGTAATAAATTACTGCAGATACGTGTGAATAACACCCGACAGTACGATTACCATTAACACACTCACAGTAATAACGTCTTACTCCAGAATATCCACTCGAATTTGGAATGCAATCAATATAACACTTATAAGTTCTGCTATTAATATGTCGCGATCTGACTTCGATTTTAATTATATTATTTTTCTTTTTAACATAATGGAGATGAATGTTGTTATCTTCGTTCATCATTTCTGCCAAATACGATATTGCTTGAGATAATTGGTAGAATCCAGTGAACAGAATTTTGAGTTCGTTCTCCGTCATTTCGGGAAAATCAAGAAGATCTGCAGATGATAATTGTTGAAACGGAAGTTTCCGCCTATTCCATCGTTCCATCGTAACTTCTGATGCCAAAGTATTCTCTATACTTTGCTGCAGTGTCATATGCGTTAGTATTTCATCGTAAAGACTTAAATCAGAATTTAAGCGCTTTCCAAAAGAATTATTTAAAAAACAAGCTATCCGGCAGAATAAGCGTACTTTAGGAAGGTATTTATTATCCAATTGATGGTGAAGCAGATTATATTTCTGTCCTATTATGCCATGAATTGCCTCTACAACCCAACGAACTTTTGTTATACGGCGAGAATCGTTAGATTTAGCAGTTGTCAGTTGATTGCGCTTTCCTTTAAGCGCAGGCATAAATACCGTATAACCACTTTCTTTTAAATAATCTTTTACATCTTGAAAGCCTCAATCGATGATACAAATGTCTCCTTGCTGCATGAGATTTTGCAGGCCATTTGGATCTTGTATAGTAATTTTAAATATCTCTGCATCATTTTGATTTGCATGAAAGGGCCCTAGCATTTCAACAATGTAGCCATTTGTTGTACAAATCGTAAAAGGTTTACATAAAGGTACCTTCTTTTGACCGGAATATGATTTTCTTCGATATTCGTTATTGGAACTCTTCCCATGTCGAATATATGTTCCATCAAAGATCAATGACAATTGGTTGGTAATATTATATAATTTTTTAGCAACGTCAGATGTTTCACTTTCTATGAGGGTTTCTCGAGAAAGAGCTGCAAATCCAAAGTGAGAAGGCAATATATCTTTTTCAAAGGCGTTCATAATTGATCCACAGAACTTGGACACTTGCTGTTCATGTTCTATACCGAGAATGGCGGCAATCATACTATTTGAATTGCCAGTAC
>NW_012083379.1:0-350 GCF_000956235.1 Wasmannia auropunctata
CATGTCGTTGAAATCACAGGGTTTCAAGGGGGGGCAATGTAAAGTATTCTATTACTTGATTATGTTCTTTATTTAGTTTGAATTTGCCTCTTGATGTTACCACCATCTATGTACGCTATGCTTATGTATGTCGGAAGTACTCGGCTTCATTCGGATTGATTTGAGTGGGAATGAGAAACGAGCGGCGCTGCGAACGGGCAGAATTGATCTGTGATCGACACGAAATTGTCACGCCTCACGTCGTTGGCAATGTATAAGTTAAAGAAGTAATAAAGTTATCAGTATTACTTATTAAAAGGTGTGTCATAATTTCTGGACCGACAAACAAACGAGAATCCAAAGAGCACACG
>NW_012083380.1:0-511 GCF_000956235.1 Wasmannia auropunctata
TGTTGTCATAGAATTATCGTTTAATTGAGACAATTTTTTCAGGATTCAAGATTTTTCGGATCAGATTCGAGCTTTGTTTACACCAGACAACGTGATAGCCACGTATGACAAGCAAAAATCTTGAATCCTGAAATAATTCTCAACTGAACGATAATTCTACGACAACAGTTAATCTAGCATTCAATGAGTTTTGGAAACATTAAACAATTATACATACAGCAAATATATTCCTGGCAGGTCTGTTGGATGTCGTCTAGTAAAGTTCACGATTTGAATTTACGCAGAGCACAACAGTTAACTGCAGAATAGCTTGTGCGACGGCGCGCGTTATGCTATGCGAATTGTGCGTTATGCGTCATGCAAAAGTCTGTGCTAAGGCCTTAGTAATACGTTAAGTTAAAAGTTGAGAGTCTAAAATGTAAGTAACAAGGGAATCTCGCGAAGTGTTAAATTCTGATTTTAATGAAAATTTGTACACTTATAGATTACGTAAACAGATGAATTTAAAAAA
>NW_012083381.1:0-611 GCF_000956235.1 Wasmannia auropunctata
TCACAATTACACTTGTTTTCCTCATAAATCGTTACATAATTGACGTGTTCCATAGTTTCAAACGTTTCTAACTCGTCTATATCATAAACATCCAAATCCCGATGATCTGGTAACTGACATCGAGCATATAATTCTTTCTCTCTCTTCGTATTAATCCTGTTTTCATAATCTTTCAAATAACATGTCTTTCTTGCATTTGTGTCAGCATGTGAATGCTTTACATTCGTATCTCGCAAACTTTTGCTAGTTTTCAAAAATATATAAAAATAATATCTATTTACAAAGTTGTATAAATTCTCTTCTCAAGTGGTATCCATTGGGATTATTTACAATATATTTAATAACATCCATTAGACTTGAATTTCTATATAAAGTACACATGGCATAAACTTTTCTCGCATTAACGACGGGAACACAGCTATTTTTAGAATGTTTAGTTATTATTTTGGGACGGACACACAAGACACTGAATTACCATGCAACACGCTGCATCACCTCTTTTACTTAAACTATTTATCTTTTTCTCGTGTTCTGATATAATCTCGTATGAATCATCGACTCCGTCAACTTGTGGAAAATTTACGAGTGTGACATCTCCGTAATTTTCCTCG
>NW_012083382.1:0-392 GCF_000956235.1 Wasmannia auropunctata
CAGCATATACAGATGACAAAGCTTTAATAGTTGCCGGATTCAATCTTTTAACCAAACGACAGACCTCATTAAAGCGACTGTTGCCATTTTTGAGAGAAGGTGGTTATCTATTGACACGCGAGAAATGCAACGTAACTGATTATAAGAAATCATTGCAGCAATATGAATTAAATGTTATTCTTGAAAAGCGCACAGATAAAGAAATAATTGTGCTTCTGAAAAAGAAAGTTTTGATAAAAAAAAGAACTGTTATCTTTATAAATAATGATAATTTCAACTGGCTAGAGGATATAAAGTCGCTTGTGAGCGATGAGAACAAACTCGAGAAGAATAGTAGAATTATAATTGTTGGAGAGAGAAGATCGGAAGAGCACACGTCTGAACTCCAGTCA
>NW_012083383.1:0-883 GCF_000956235.1 Wasmannia auropunctata
GCTAGTATTGGCGGTGAGCCGGACTCGCCGAACGAATACTCGCTTAGTCGGCGATATTCAAAAATTAATATCTCGTTAAATATTGCGAATTTTGCAAAATGGTAGAGGACTTTTCGATTCAGTTTAGTCCATTCTATCTACCCATGAGCGGTCATACACCTATTCTGAGACACCCTGTATATCGGCTGCTCATTGGCGCTATATAATTGCTGCCACAGCGCTGACAAATATTGGCTGCTATTAGCGCCAGTCTTTATTATATACATATAACAATACATATTATATACATATAATTAAAAAATATATTAATTTTTTAAACATGGCTCAACATGCACTTCAACTTTTAAATTTAATTTTATCAGGCAAATATAAGGTTCTTTCAGATTCTTTTGGAAAACCTGTTATACCTAGTTCAAAAGAATATGAAGATCTTAGTAATGATTTTCTAAATGAAACTGGCAAAAAATTGTCACCAAAATACATTTATATCATTTTACAGGGAAACAGATAAGAAATTTGGAACAAATTTCTCAACTATCACAATATTGAAAAGTTTTCAAATTTTTTTAAATATTTCAGAAGTAAGTACTGTGACGTGACGTTTTTTCTATCGTCCGTCACAAGGGTCGCAACACCCGATCGAAGAAGCGCGGTTTCGGATCCTGCGTCCTCCCCGATTTAGGGAGGCGAGCGTATCCGCGCGCATTACGTTTTCGATCATATTGCCGCGCGCGTTATGTAACTTTTTCTCTCCTCGTGAGCGTAACCATAGGTATGGATCGGCGACAATGACGAATCGTCTACACCAAGCAGCGAGAGGGAGAGAGACATCGGCCTTAGAGCGACTGGCTCATCGCGGGAGCAACGGAGCACGCAGGTCAGA
>NW_012083384.1:0-1488 GCF_000956235.1 Wasmannia auropunctata
GTGTGCTCTTCCGATCTCGAATGTAATATTTTCGTGAGGGATTACAATAACTACATGAATTACAATCCCTAGCCCGTGCGTCTTTTTCGTAAGGGTATATTCTTTTATAACCTTTGTTCTTTCAATGCACAGATATCGATGTACAGATGTTGCGTGAAATGAAGAGGCAAACGTTAGCGCTAACAAATATTGCAAACTATATCAAACAATTTGTAAATGCAAAGTTGGTATGTATAATAAGAATTAATTTAAAGGTATTATGTAGTTTTCAAGCCGAAAAAAAATTTAAAATAAAGTTTGAGTTTTTTAAAATAAAGTTTTTACTGATTAATCTTTAAAAAAATAGTTGAGAATATTTGTGTAAAATTATTCATTATTTGCTAATCGAGCTGCTAGATGACTACGTATCCTCTGTCCTTCATTAAATATAGCTCGGCTTTCCGGTATTGACTGATGTATTACTTCATCGTTCATGTTATCTTCCATAGCCATAATTTCCTCTTCGGGTTCTGGAGGAAGAGGTATATTTGCGCGTATGCACATATTGTGTAGTGCTGCACAGGCATTTATAATTAAACCTGCTTTTTCTGGCATATATTCTAAAATACGATATCTAAGGAGACATCGAAATCGTTTTTTCATAACGCCAATGCAACGTTCCACAATACTTCTCGTGGAACTGTGTCTTCGATTAAAATTTTCTTCTTGGGTACCTGGCTGCACTTCAGAAAAAGGAGTTAGCAACCATGGTTCCAATAGATAACCAGAATCTCCTTAAAAAAAGAATGTTTATATTAATTGAATAATCTTGCTGTTTACATTTTATTAATTTTATAAGCATTTTAATAGTTTAAATAAATAATTACCGAATAGCCAACAATGACTATTATTGGCATCATGTTGCATCTGTAGAAGATGCCTAACATGAGAATTTCTTCATACAAAGGAATCATGGGTAGAGCCTGGATATCTTGCTATGTTCAAAATATACATATCCGTATCACATATCTAATAAAATATAATATAAAAATATATACATTAACATTATATTAATGTTACTATTGATAATATTTGTATTATTTTGCTGTTGAAGTTGAAATTGTTTTTGAATTTTAGTTATTATAATTAAAAATTATATTACAAAGTGGAATTACAATTTGTACGTTTAGTGCATGATATCCTTTCCTATTAACGTATAGTCCTTCATGGACAGCAGGTACTTTTATGGCTATATTTGTTCCATCAACAAAACCAATTAAGCCTGGAATTCTAATTTTATTATAATTTCTGAAACGTAATAAATTTTTTCTTTTTTTATTTACAGACATCGCATGTAAATACGGAAGATGACGCGTATGAAGACAGTGAAAATGAAGAGAAAGATGAAGATGAAAATTAATTATACATGTTCATTATATGTTCCCAATCAGCACACAATGTTTGAAAAAATATTTTTAAAAATATTAAAAAAATATTTAAAAAACATTT
>NW_012083385.1:0-663 GCF_000956235.1 Wasmannia auropunctata
CGTGTGCTCTTCCGATCTGTTGGCAATCGATTTGTAGGCAAACGGGACCCTCCCATTTCAATTTCTTATATTAAAATTTTATTACGTACATTCTATATTAACACGTTTAATATCATTATAGTTTAATATTAAGATTAATATTATTATTATTATTATTATTATTATTATTATTATTAATTAGTAATTTCTTTATTTTTAATAAATAATTGAAATTATTTGTTATATACATTTAATATATCAAATTAAAATAATTAACGACCATATAAAATTAGTAAATATTAATTATTATTAAAATATTTAATATCTTTTACAATTTATTAAATAATTAATTAGTTAGTATTTAATTAATTTTTATTAGTTATTGTTATTGTATTACCATAATTAATATACTAAAACAATTAAAGTTTTTAAAATTAATTTAATATTTAATTTTTATTAAATATTAATATTTTATTAAAAATATTCTTACTTTTTTAAATAAAATATTCATATTTTTTAAAATATTTTTAATAGATAATCTGTGTATTTAATTTACAAAATGCCAAGACGTAAAATAAATCGTACCTTAGAAGAAGAACAGTTTCGACAACGACGTCTTGAAAGAAAAGCGGAAAATCAATGTCGTCTTCGTCAGCTTACTAATACAACTATACCAAAAACAAT
>NW_012083386.1:0-762 GCF_000956235.1 Wasmannia auropunctata
TTTTCATATAAAATTATTTTCTCCTTCTAATTAATATAATTACTTCAGACTATCTGTGCTTAAAATTTTTTACATGAACAGTTGTCTGCTACTGATTCAGATGTGCAAGAAGAGAAGAAAGGTTGCTGATATGGCGTAAAGCGCTCAGAAGGAAATTAAACTACTCTAGAAGTAAAGATACCTGCAAAGCGTCGAGTATCAGCCATTGAGAAGACAGATAACTTATCTGATCCTATCTAATAGTAAGTTCTTACACAGGTTTAATAAATTATCAGAAAATCCTGGACAACATGATGTGTCTGAGGAATACGTGATTCTTGCTGCAGTTGGTTGAAGCAAGATTTACAAACTTTTTTGCTTAATTAACGTCATTCTAATTTTGGCGAATCTCTGCAGAGGCTTTATTATAAGCATAGCGGTGCTGATTATCGATTGAGAAAATTCATATCGGGAAGTTCATATCGAGAGCCTATTTTATCATTCCAAAAAGATATTTATCAAAAAACACTATAATTGATTAAATTTACAATTTAATTTAAAATGAATTAACAGATATCTTTCTATCGGTAGAATTTTTTCGTCGTCTTTCTTTTCTTATTAATAAAAATGTTCCATTTGTGTTTGTTTGTATTTGTTTGTGCTTGTAAATTTCCCAACAAACACCATGTTACATGTATCGTACTTAATATAATTGTAATTTCCTATTTAACAATATAACTATAATATAACACATGAGTGGGAAAGATCGGAAGAGCACACGTC
>NW_012083387.1:0-502 GCF_000956235.1 Wasmannia auropunctata
GGAAATCTCTAACACTTGTAGAAATTATCTCTTCAATAAAGCAGGGAGGGGTCTTACAAATATGAAAGTGTATTTGATACTACTGCGTTCTAATTAAGCTTTTCATAACTCCAATTGTTACAAATTGTACATTATATATTTACAATAAATATATCTGAACAAATTTGTCAGTCAATCCTCGGCCTATGAGTTAGTCAGATTTTTTATCTCGAAAATATTCAAAATGTTTTTAGCGGAACATGACGATTGCGATCGACCCAAGTACATATTAATTATGACGAAAGTTAATCGATGTCTGTCCAAGGAACGATCCAGAGTAAAGACTGGATAATGAAGACAAAATCGTGTAATTTCTAAAGCGGATAACAATTCTTTATATATTAAACGAAACGTATTATATATGATTTGCCTTGCAAAAGTATATAATGCCTGTAAATATATAAAGTTAATCGATGTCTGACCAACAAACGACCCAGAATAAAGACTGGATAAAGATCGGAAG
>NW_012083388.1:0-455 GCF_000956235.1 Wasmannia auropunctata
ATCGCATATACTCATTTTATTCACACTTGCATGTGATCGCGTTTACATCGCGTTGCTGTGTTTGCGAGAGAAGGGCAGGGAGCTCGCGCAATTTAACACCGGCTCGTTCGTTAACCCTCCAATGGTCGCGCGAGTAATTGTAACGGTAATCGTAATGCTCGCGCAAATAATGGAAAATTTTGTATATTTTTGTAATGTTCTAAAATTGCAAAAAAATTTTTTTTATCTACCGCGAAACGCATCGTGATGTCGCAATAATAAAGAATTTTTCAATGATCTGCATATAAATGAAACAATATCGAATTTAGGTAATATAAGACAATAGAAATTATGCGCACAGCTGATAGCATAACAACGATAAGCATAATAACGGTAAGAATAATAATGAGACACGAGTTTCGAATAATAATAAATACGACCGCCGAGTAGCGTACACAAGTCGGCAGTCGACCGTA
>NW_012083389.1:0-1970 GCF_000956235.1 Wasmannia auropunctata
TGTAATTCCATGAAACATCAGTAGGATCGTTTTCTCAAGTACCGATTTGGAAAGTAGAGATTTCAAGCTGTAAAATGCTTTTTTGAACATCTCGATACGATCATTTTTGACGAAGTTACATTCTCTTGAATTTTGCTTATTTTTGGAGGGTAGAGTAAGTGATGCTTTAATTTTGTTGAGAAGTGTATTTATAAAGTATAAAATCTTAAGAACAATTTAATAAATAAAATTTCTTAAAATACTTTAATATTTTTATAAAAACATATGAACAAAAACACACACAGTTACATTAAAAAATATTTACTTATAAATTTAAATATATTTATATAATAAAAAATTATTAATATTAAATATATACTTACGAATACACGAATTTAAGTATTCGGATACATTAATTAAATCAATTAATTCTGGTTGAATCAATTTAATTGATTGTTTTAAATTAAATGCACCCAAATTATTTATAATAGTGTTTGGAAGAACAATAAGTTCGTAAGGAAGAGTTCCTTGATTAAATTCTGGAATTTTTGGTCTTTTAGCTTTTGCTCCATCAACATGTATAATCTATAAAATTAAAAAGTACAACAAAACTTAAATGGTTAAAAAAAACGTAATATATTTTTTAACAAAATTAAAGCATCACTTACTTTACCCTTCAAAAATAAACAAAATTCAAGAGCATGTAACTTCATCAAAAATGGTCGTATCGAGATGTTCAAAAAAGCATTTTACAGCTTGAAATTTCTACTTTACAAATCGATATTTTAGAAAACGGTTCTACTGATCTTTCATGGAATTACACGGATAAAAAAGGAGTCTCGACGAATCTCAAAATTTTTTACAAACTTTGACAAGTTCCATGGCACGAATTAAAAATAGCATGCAAATGCAGTTTACAGCTTTCGAAAGAATGAATCTTTACCTTTAATTTGCTTTTTTATTGAGTGAAAAAAAGAAATTAAAGGTAAAGATTCACTCTTTCGAAAACTGTAAACTGCATTTGCATGCGATTTTTAATTTGCACCATGGAACTTGTCAAATTTCGTAAAAAATTTCGTAAAAAATAAAAGATCAGTACGACCGTTTTCTAAAGTATCGATTTGTAGTAAAGTAAAGATTTCAAACTGTAAAATGCTTTTTTGATCATCTCGATATAATCATTTGTGACGAAGTTACATTCTCTTGAATTTTGCCTATTCATGAAAGATCAGTAAGACCGTTTTCTAAAGTATCGATTATAAAATAGAGATTTTAAGCTGTAAAATGCTTTTTTGAACATCTCGATACGATCATTTTTGACGAAGTTACATTCTCTTGAATTTTGCCTATTTTTGGAGAGTAGAGTAAGTGATGTTTTAATTTTATAGAGAAGTGTAGTATTGTTATTATTTAAGAAAACATAAAAAGAATAAATTTAAGAAAATATATAAAATAATAATTATAGAGACGTGAAAGATATAAAATTATAATTATAGAGACGAGAAAGATACGCTAATATAATAATACAAAAAAAAAAACATTGTAAGAATTATACTTACTCGATTCGGCTGTATATGAAATTTAACACGGTCAATTTCTGAATTCCATACTACTACTTGTATTCGATGTTGGCTATTATTATTTAAAATAAATTTCAACAATTGGTTGTGCTTTGCCGACTATTTTTGGTCCATCTATTTCATCAATAAAGCCAACAACTTCTCTAAAAAATTATTAAAATAAACTTAAAAATATTCATTTCTTTCATTTAATATTAATTATAGATATAAAAACTTACACTGTTGAGTCTTCTAACTGTGTCGTTTCTAAAATTTCGTCCGATGTAAAATTTATTAATTCCCAGTCGTTATTTTTGTTCAAAATTGATACTTCATGTTTGCTATTAGACATTCTGTAATTTACAGTATATATACTTTTAAATATTATAAATACACATATATAAATGAATAATAAAAAATTGTGTAATGTTA
>NW_012083390.1:0-427 GCF_000956235.1 Wasmannia auropunctata
TATTGATAGACGTTGCATAATTATTATTTCACCATTTTCCTTCGGCTTACAATCTCGTCTCGTGCTTGTCTTATATTTATTTGTGCAGTATAATATGCTTATGCCGTGTATATGATTCTCGCAAATTCGCTTAAGTACGCGAAATTCCCTCGAAATCTTATATGTTCTATTATCTGTTTTCTACATGTTGCAACCGGGGTAGGGGCGATACAATCGCCACAACACTATTGTTCTATTATGTCCAAATCATAGTCAAAAGCCTGTATTTTATCAAGCTACCCTACATTAAGTAAAGTAATAAATTTAAAGTTATCGCTAAAGTTAATAAATTTAAAGTTATCGCAGATATGAAAGAACAAGTGTAAATCTCTTTAACAAATACCTTCCGAAAAATCATGCATTATAATATTTAAAATTTTCTCAGAAC
>NW_012083391.1:0-708 GCF_000956235.1 Wasmannia auropunctata
GCTGTGTATTGCTGAGCCGGAATAAAAACCATTAGCCCACGTCACGTTACTTTCAGTGTCATTAAATTCGGCGGATATGATAAGATTGTTTCGATATTCCACAATATCTTTCATGGAAGAATTTAAAAGAGCTGAAAGGAATAAAAACTATTGCTCAGACAAATTTATTATCGTGTCTGCACAAATAATCATTATGTAATACATTTACCATTTATAATATTTGTATCCGAAGCTACGCGCTCTGCTATACCGAAATGTTCAACAATGTCTCTGTATTTCTGACCAATTAATTCGTTGTTTGACGAATATAAAGTTTTGGGATATCTGTACATATCAAGAGTTAATGGAATAATATCTGTGGAATCGGTTGGCCAATTGTAATTTAAGGCTATTAGAAGCACCGAAAAGATAGGAAGAATTAGCTGAAAACGTTAATAACATGGTAAATAGAAGAAATTTTTCAATTTTGAAATGTTACAAAAAGAAATACAAATATAAGACAAAATCTGATCTTTCTTTTGATAAACGCATATAAGGAGACATACGTACAATTATCAGTAAGTTAGTTAGATTCTTTCTTGTATATGTAATTTTTTTGCCCAATAATGCCAACATTGATTGCATGTATAGCTCAATGCCTGTAATTTTTTGTAATGGTGCTGTAAATAATTCATTAAGGTGTTTCCCATTACTCTCTCTTATACACAT
>NW_012083392.1:0-690 GCF_000956235.1 Wasmannia auropunctata
CTCAGATTTAAGAGTTTACAGTAGCAGGGGTGCATTAAGTTTAAAATCAACCCATAATACTTTAAAGTAGAGATTTCAAGCTTTCATTTGAAAAAAAGTTCATCATAAGATGATTTTTTGCGGAGTTATCATTAGTCAAAGTTGACCAATTTTTTCCCAAAATTTCTCTCTCTCTCTCTCTCTCTCTCTCTCTCTCTATGCTATAATTTTTTTTAGCAGTATATATATACAATATAATAGATATACGATAATGATAAAATATAAATAATTCTAAACAATTCAACATGCAATATTAATAATAATATAATCTCACGTCGGAGTAGAATATTTGTAAATATTATATTTGCATGCATGTGTGCAAACGCAAATATTAATTTACGCAATTACATAAAAAATTTTAATTTACCTCGTGAACCAAAAACTTGCAATATATTTCCAACAATCGGATAACCTGGAGGTCCTGGTATAAGATTGATAAGTCGCCCAATTTTTCCATATTGCATATAATAATTACACACCAATACAACAAGAATAACTAACAGTAATACAGTAATAAACATTGTTAAATAAATAATCAGCCAATAAAAATTTTGTTTCTTTCGGTTCTCTGTTTTTTAATTCTTTAATCACATGGATTTAATTAACCTGAATTTTTATTATTTGCTTCAGGATAATATCTGTCTCTTATAC
>NW_012083393.1:0-476 GCF_000956235.1 Wasmannia auropunctata
CTTATCTCGTGTTAAGGACAGGAAACATAATGTTAAATAAATCACTTTTAAAATTATAGCTCAAACTCGATTGTATTTCATTTGAAAATAAAACATCTTAGTAGTCTAGTACTACCATGGGGAGCCGCCTGTGACGTCACTGGGCCGCCCACTCCCTACCTCTGCGGCCCTAGTGTTACCGGCGGCTTCCCATGGTGGTACGTCCTGTACGTGAATATAGCAACTACTCGCTCTCTCTTTTCCTCAACATGAATATAGCGACTACTCACTCTCTCTTTTCCTCAACATGAATATAGCGACTACTCGCTCTCTCTTTTCCTCAACATGAATATAGCGACTACTCGCTCTCTCTTTTCCTCAACATGAATATAGCGACTACTCGTCCTCTCTCTCTCTCTCTCTCTTTCCCTCAACTTCCTCTGACTTCTAAAAATAATATTTATAAACTTTAAAACTTTTAATGTTAAATCTCTCTC
>NW_012083394.1:0-318 GCF_000956235.1 Wasmannia auropunctata
AGTGATGCTACTATTTCCTATCTTTTTTATCAGCTGGCTGATCATCGGTTTCGCCAACAGCATCGCAGTTTTAATAGCGGGCAGACTTCTCTGTGGATTTTGCGCCGGAGTCTTGGCAGCCATACACACGATCTACGTGAGTGAAACATGCGACCCTTTGCTACGTGGCATTCTGTTGGGGGCATTCAACGTGACCCTTTCGGCCGGTATATTGGCGTGTCACGCGATGGGAACTTGGCTGCATTGGCGAACCACCGCGTATATCTGCGGCGTGTTGCCCGTAATCAGTTGGATCGTCTGTATCTACTCGCAAGAGAG
>NW_012083395.1:0-2866 GCF_000956235.1 Wasmannia auropunctata
TACTTGTTACGGCAAGCAGCGCTATAATTATCGATTTTCTCCAGGCGCGGAAATAGTCCACGACAAAGCCAAATGCTGGTTTCGCAATCAGAAATAAAATAGGCAGAATCGCGATAATGCTACCCATAATTAATGGCGAAACACCAAGTTGCTTGCCATAAACTGATGTATTTACGAAAAAAGCACTTATAGCTAGAATAAGAAGAATTGTAATTGTATTCTTTCTCTTTCTCTCTCTCTCTCTCTCTCTCTCTCTCTCTCTCGGAGTAACTTTAATATAATTTCACGTTATTATATTAGTATGTATAAAACCATGTGATTTATATTTAATGGTTTTATCTTAATATATATATATATATATACTTTTTTATTTATATATAATATAATTTTTTATACAATTTTTTAAAAATATAAATATTTTTATACATATATATGTTACTGTCAAAACCTATAATCCATTAAAACCCGAATTCACTAGTTAAAACTTGAATGGTTGATTATACGTAAAATCGAAATCTGTTCACCTATGTAGACAGTACAATTATAGACCTCGTTTCGCTTCGTAAACAGGGGGGAAGGAGGATTTGAATCTCGTTACGCGTAAAAAGTTGAAAACCCATATAAAACAATACAGCTAATAGACCTCGTTTCAATTAAATTTAAAACTGGTTTTAACTAGAGAAATCCGGTTTTAATGATTATGAGTTATTTTAATGGTAACATATACATATATATCTTCTCTTTTTTCATTCTCTTATTAAAAATGCACAAATATTTTAGAATAATATATATCTACGTAACATATATGCTATGATTACTTATTTGATGATTACTCACCATAAAGAAAAAATAATGCATCTTTATAGGTAATACAGTGTAATTGATTTTCATTATTAATGTTTATACAAATTTAATGTGATTAACAAGTCTTGTATTTAGCGTCTCTCGTAAAAATGCATTGTAAGTTAACGCTAAGTTGCGTTTTGAACTGCAAGTATAAAAATGAACATTTTACAAGCAAGAAAGATTATATAAATAATTGAACTTTCAAAATACGTCAATTTGGTACGACAAGAGATACGGAAAATAATAATTTGCAATACTGTATAGAGTCTACGTAAGTACAACACTACAGTGCATGGAAACGCAATAGTACTTTATAAACATTAATTATCTCTTAATGTTTGCTGGATTAATATACAGCGTGGAGTAATAACTTTGTCCACCTAGAATATCTTTACTATTATTAGAAATATGAAAATATTTTTGAAAGTTAATTATATAGTAGTTATATTAAAAGTGCTATAATATATTTGTAATAATTTTTCTGTGGATGGAGACTTTAAGATTCCGAGATTTCAAGATTATCTTCTTTTAAGATTATTTGATAATTATATTCTTTTACGTAATATGATTCCTTGATTATTCTACATATAAGAGTATTAAGGTAGAAATATTAGTTGAAAAATCAATTTAAAATATAATATATACTTTATTCTGGCATATTTCGACATAAATCGTAAAATATATCTTGTAAAATATTAATTTTTTAAATATTAAGCTCTTCTATTTACAGAAAAATTATTACTGATATTTATTGTAATCTTTTTGACACTACACAATTTTTGTAAATAAATATCTTTATTTCATATCTTTAAAAATAACGAAAGTATTCTTGACAGTCAGAGAATTTTATTCTCCACGCTGTATATCTTATTAAAGCATATCTTAATATTGACATAAGTTGTTTAAATTATACCGATGTGTTGAAAGAATAACAAATACAATTACAATTTCTGTAATAATAGAATCTGTAATAGTGCATTATTTATTGTTATATAAAACGTTATTTTTAGCCTCGGCCATAGTTGGCTCAATTTTCCTCTTTTTATTTATTGTTGTATTACATATATCGGGTTTATTTAAAGTTATTGTGAATAAAGACAATATTTTATTATGTATAATATGTACATCTTTATATTATATACATATTTAATTAGTAACCTATAATTTGCATAAAAATT
Source organism: Wasmannia auropunctata (assembly GCF_000956235.1). Taxonomy (NCBI): domain Eukaryota; kingdom Metazoa; phylum Arthropoda; class Insecta; order Hymenoptera; family Formicidae; genus Wasmannia; species Wasmannia auropunctata. The sequence continues at coordinate 2,025 of NW_012083395.1, forward strand.
TTATATTATAACATTTATTAAAATGTTTTGTGATACATTATTATTTATGAAGAAGGTACATATATAAATATAACATGTACATATATAAAACATGCATTACATTTCATCTACAACACATTCTCTTCGTGCATCGTCAGGTTTTCTCCATTCAACGTTATTTCGTACGTCTGCAACAAGAAGGAAGTTTCTTATATCTTCATAATCTAAAAAGATTTTGGCAAATCAAGCAAATCAATTAATTGATTGATTCCTTACCTAATGATAGCGTTGCATGTTTTAAGTATAAAATATAAAGTGTAATGTACACTAAAGCAGCAAGTGCTGCGAGTCCTGAATATATTCTTAGAGCTATTCGACCACCAACATTCTTAAATAAGAAACCACCAAAAAAACTACCAATCGCATATCCTATAAGTATGTGACATTACATATACTTTGCTAATTTAATTGTGTAAATTTCTTTTATTGCAAAATTATTCTTGGTTCAGCTATTACATATATAAAAGAACTTACCGAGACCATCCTTCATGCCAGACGCAATTGCTTGAACAGTAGCTGATGTACCAGGTGGTGATATTACATTCGCATACGTAGCTATTGTTGCCAAGCAAAGTGCAAATGATGGCCCTTGCAAAACAACTTCTATCAAAACTACATACCATGGCGATGGCACTAGAGATAGTAATGCCATCCTCAGTGCATAGCATAAAAAGCAAAATGTAAGTGTGTACCCGTAACCAAACTTTTCTAATATTTTGCCTTAAAAAAATAGAAATTATTAAGTTTGTCGAAGCAAAACATTTTTAATTACACGCGCGTGCGCACACACACACACACACACA
>NW_012083396.1:0-410 GCF_000956235.1 Wasmannia auropunctata
TTGAATAAGGAAAATGTCGATTTTTTATCGACTTGCAAGTACTTGGAGACTTGTGAAGATTAGATGCTTATAACGATCGGATTGTTCCTCGCGCATGCAATTAGAATATCTTTCTAGAGAAAGAATTGCAAAACAGTTTAACCGAGTTTCTGTTATGATGAATCGATTATCCACGTCACGTCGACGTTGAGTCACGTTGAGTAATTACCTTTCAAGAACGGAAAAGACAACGGATATACAGAATGACAACAAAGATCGATCGGATGCGGATTAATCTGTATAATGATTGAGGAAATATTATAAATTCGCAGATATTATAGCAAGTGTTTCCACGAAGATTCAAACGAGAGACATATATGACTTTAAAATCTCGTGTTCGACGGTAAAGCTTCTCACAGAGGAAAATAAAC
>NW_012083397.1:0-564 GCF_000956235.1 Wasmannia auropunctata
ATTTTAATTCATGAAACTATTTCAATTTTTTATTTCAGAATAATAGTGGAATCATGTACACCTTTTAGCAGTGCATGTTTTACATGCCGTATTTCCTCGAAAGATTAATATTTTTCAATAAAATTTAAAACATAACAAGTTTAGAATGTTGATGTAACACGAGACTGCTATATGTGGCACGTACGCTCATTATAGATCTGGTTTTTTTTTCAACTAAACTATTTCTTGCACGTTTCTGGTTTTTCCTTTTTTTCTCCACGTTAGAAAGAAAAAGAGAAAAGATCAACGCTGCAAGACGTTCAGCTGAAAAAACAGATCTTATATTTCGGCTTATTCTATCGCATTTGCATCAATAAAGCAATCATGCAATGTGTCATGCAAATTGCCACACAACAAAAATAGTATTTGCCATCATATGTGCAACACGTGGCACAAAATGCAAATATATATCTCTTCAGTTTCTCACTAATTCACCTGCCTTAATAAAAGGCAGACAACGAGCGGCGTCTATTCATTTAACATTCGGTGAATCATCAGACTACGTATTTCCCATTCTCAATTTTA
>NW_012083398.1:0-381 GCF_000956235.1 Wasmannia auropunctata
GTCGGAGAGTCCCGGGGACGACTACAGGGCGTATCGATATAAGCTGGGAGTAGGGGAAGGCATGCACGATCTACCGCCGGGGAAGGCGTTGCCCTTGGAGATCAATTGCGATTACCTGCACGGCGTTAGTTTTCACAAGGGCTGCTACATCGGCCAGGAGCTGACCGCGCGCACGTATCACACGGGCGTAGTTAGGAAGCGCTTGATGCCCCTGTTGTTCGACACCGTTGTCGACCAGCCGTTCGCGTACGATGAGAAAATTCTCAACGAATCGGGCAACGCGGTAGGGAAGTTCCGTGGGTGCGTCGCCAAGTACGGATTAGGCTTGATGCGTATAAACGAATCTCTTAATGCCCGGCAGCTCAGTGTGTCCGGTATAAA
>NW_012083399.1:0-489 GCF_000956235.1 Wasmannia auropunctata
TTATTACACTCCATTCCGACCAATCCCGAGGCTTCGTCATCATTCGGACGTCCAGTAAATAATCCTGACGTTTTAACCCTCTTAACCGCCAGCGAAAAACCCACAAAACGACGCTCTGCAGGAAACGAACAGGAGTTCGCTTCACCAGGACGTCACATAGCCCAGTAGTATTAGCATTATGTGAGCATTAACATTACCATTACTAGAGTCAGTGAAGTCTCTTCGGTGCCAATTTCCGTAAAACTCCTGAGTTTTTGAGTTGTTGGTCACCCATTCAGTTTCCATATCTACGTAAATCTGTCTCCACCGGGCCTTGCTGCGTCCACCGACGGCCCTGAAATTGTTAATAACAATCCACAGCGAGATCGCATCGACATTCTGTCCTGCATCTGCGTTTCGATTTTTGTAAGTAGAAAATCTACATTGTGTGAATTCCCCCATGTCTTGTATGCGTTATGCTAGATCGGAAGAGCACACGTCTGAACTCCA
>NW_012083400.1:0-433 GCF_000956235.1 Wasmannia auropunctata
AAAAATATATACATTATTTCTTAAAGCGAAAAGGTGAACTTATTTTAAACATCGAAAGCAACCGATTTATAAAATCTACAAATTTTTAAGATGCATTAACATGTGATTGAACCTGACAAATGATAAAAAACGTGGTAACCTTTTTTCTTAAACAAAAGAATAAACTCGGATCTTTAAACTGTCATACAAATATATAAACGAACACAAAACAGAGAGTTTATGCTTTAGACATTATTATTAGACACTATTATCTTTTTTAGAATATTTGCGCGTTGCTACACTACGTATTCTATAGAGGTCTGTGATTGCTACCGTTTGTCATTTTTGAATGTAGAATTTGGATTGTGCTTCTCAAATACTTCGCGCTGTTTTGAACATCATTTATGTGTTAAATTGGCATAAGGTACTGCGGAATAATTTGAATAACAGTAAG
>NW_012083401.1:0-600 GCF_000956235.1 Wasmannia auropunctata
ATGTAAAAAATTAGGAATTTTAAATAATTATACCGTTATAACTATCTGTAACAATTTATCTTAGATATAAGTAAAGCTTTTAAAGGAATTATCCTTTTTTTTTTCTAGTAAAAATTACATTAGGATTAAATGTTTTTATATTTTATTACACGTTTTATTATTATTTATTATATTTTATTACGTGTATTTTATTACACAAATAAAGTGTCATTTAATTTACAAATAAGTAGATCCTTTTCTTTTACCTTGATCTATTAACTAAATGAAAATTAGGAAAAGGCTTATTACATGAAACTGAAAAAGGATATATTATAAAATTGAACTATGCAATTTTAAATTATAAATAAATACAATTAAGGAGTTGTACAACGTTACTAGAATATTCATCAACTTCCTTCATGAGGGTGTTTCTAGGGCGTTTTAAAACCGTATTTATAAAATGTTTTATAATTTACATTAGAAGAACGTTTGCTGAACAAAAAGAAAACACTTATGTTATAAAGTTAGGAAAAGCGTTTCTTAGGCGTCTTCAAGCCGTTTGCGTAAACGCTCTATAAAATGTTCACTGCTTCTTTACATTGCCATATTGGATGAGCGTTT
>NW_012083402.1:0-1661 GCF_000956235.1 Wasmannia auropunctata
TTCCTATTTTTCTAAGTCTGTCTTCAACGTCCGCCATTTTATAAAGCATTTCTGGAACTCAATTTTGGTTTTCTTTAGTTATCAAGGGGAATGTTCAAGCTTTAATTTGAGCTTAGGTTCATCTCGATATGATGATTTTTCATGAAGTTACCGCTATTGAAAAATATTAAAAATTTGAGCTAACATTTAGGTGCCCGGTTTTTTGCGGGTAAGTATATATACTTTAAAACTAAGTAATTCAACAGAAATCATGGGTTAATCAAATATATGGTTGCTTTTCAATCATATGTTTTGTATTAAAATAATACGTTTTGGTACACAGAAGGTAAAAATAACGAAATGTTATTTAATTTAAGGATTGCTTTAAAATTTACTTTCAGATTTAATAATCCAGTAGATCTCCGTATAACACTGTATTCGATATATAACACGAATAAATTACCAACAAAAATTGCAGCAGTGTTTGCGTAATGTATAGATATACGTATAATATATGTATAATACACATTTATTCGTAATTCACTGCAGTAGAATTCTGTTTATCCAAATGAACCCTCCAAAAGTAATAAATGTTGCTGTAATACTATAGTGGCCCATTTTTTTGCTTAGGGATGAGTAGATATACATACACGCAAAAAAATGACTTACTAGGGACCCACAGAAAGTGCACAATAGCTACAGCATAGAGAATATTATCCAAGCATCCTGTCTCCCTTTGGATCACTTTCCACCCAAAAACTAGACCGGAAATAAAATAAAATAATAAAATAATAAAATAAATTTTTTTTTTAAATTTCTCGATAAATTATCCAAGCATCTTGACTTGCCTTTGGATTGTTTTCCACCCAAAAACAAGACCGGAAATAAAATAAATATAAATAATAAAATAATAAAATAAAAAACAAACGAAAAACGAAACGTTTGATTAACCCATGATTTCTGTTGAATTACTTAGTTTTAAAGTATATATACTTACCCGCAAAAAAAAACCGGGCACCTAAATTTTAGCTCAAATTTTTAATATTTTTTAATAGCGGTAACTTTATAAAAAATCATCATATCGAGATGAACCTAAGCTCAAATTAAAGCTTGAACATTCCCCTTGATAACTAAGAAAATCTAAATTGAGTACCAGAAAGCACGACAGGCATCGAAAAATTAAAAAAAACAAATAAAATTTATTTTATTATTTTTTATTTATTTTATTATTTTATTATTTATATTTATTTTATTTTCGGTCTAGTTTTTGGTAGAAAGTGATCCAAAAAGAGTCAAGATGCTTGGATAATTTTCTCTACGATGTAGCTATTGTGCACATTCTGTGGGTCCCTTGTTAGTAATAGTAACTAAATTTTAATAGCTGAATCAAACTTAACTATAAGAGCTTTAGTGTAACCGCCTTAGTGTCATTGCTAAATTCTGGTATTACAGATAAAAAACATTTACTGTGACAATAAAATTTATTGACTGAAATAAAAAGCATATATTAATACAGACAATTAAAAAGATGGCATGCGTACCTATAAATATCTTATCATGCACACATTTAGCGCACAGAGCTAAGTTTATAGCTACGCGCGAAAATTTGATTCGTAATTGTTTTTGCAATGTTGCACTGCCATATGCACATCTACAGCGCATTAGATCGGAAGAGCACACGT
>NW_012083403.1:0-318 GCF_000956235.1 Wasmannia auropunctata
CATGGATAAAAGCGATTATTCGTTAACTTTAACCAGCTCTCCTGCCAAAATTACTTGTCAGATCAAAATTTGCTAAAGGAAAAAGTTGTTCCTTTTAGCACAAAGTATAACGTCCTGTACTCCGAATGCGCCAATTCTGGGACACCCTGTATACATATATATATATTTAAAAAAATGCTTTTTTCCTTTCTTTTCTAGATTCTGATGAAAACGATGCCCACGTCGATGTTTAGGCTGTTGACCGGCCAGGAGTCTCCGGTGTACATATAAAAAGCGTTCAGTTGCCTGGCTGATGCGTAGTGAACAGACAATACATCC
>NW_012083404.1:0-366 GCF_000956235.1 Wasmannia auropunctata
CTACTATAACCGCGACAAATTTTTGCAATGTAACATCGTGCACGTATAAAGAAGTAAACGTAAAGGATCATACAATGTGCAAGTATACTGTAAGTAGGATTAGCTGCATGTGTATATTTTATATATATATATACGAAAATAATATTTCTTCTCTCTCTCTCTCTCTCTCTATATATATATATATATATATGTATATATATAGAGGAAATATTATTTTCGTCTTTTTCTCTTTTTAACTTATGAAAAGTATGTAATATATAAAAAAATATTTTATTTTATCTTAACGGAAACTTTTATTTTTATTCTTTTAGAAATGTTATTGTTGAGACAATAAAACAATTTATTCTATATGTAATGAATGTACGA
>NW_012083405.1:0-516 GCF_000956235.1 Wasmannia auropunctata
TTCTGTGATCGGGAATTGCAGACACTTAGTGATGATCCATGATTACTTGATGTTAATATCATGGATATATTCATGATAGATCAAATTAATATAATTATCAAAAAAACATCTATTAAAATATATCTTTTTATGGTAAATGTTTACCTTTACACAGTCAGTCCCAAATGACTTCTGACTGACTTTGACCTTAATCTTGACTCTTAAGGAGTGACTATCAAGAAGGTTTAGCCGTCGCTCGTTATTCGTTAAAAAGTTATTAACAAAATAAGTAACAATAAAAATAATCCCAATGGGGGGGGTTGGGGGGGCAAAGCCCCTCCCAGTAGGTAGTATGGACGCGGGCAGGGAGGGGGGGTGCAGGCGGGAGGGAGCACCTCCCCCTGCCTATCACATAGCTAATATCTATTGTAGAAACAGAAAATACGTGCTTTAATGCTTCTACTTATTTAGTAAGACGAAGATTTAATAAATATTCAATTTAATATACTTTCTATCTTGCGTAGGGGTCTGCATCTA
>NW_012083406.1:0-1471 GCF_000956235.1 Wasmannia auropunctata
TAAAGTCTACTAATTGTAAAATAGTATGGTTAACCATAAGTTAGTATTACTATAAGCACATGGTTATTATTACCAATATTTATAGTATTAATTACTATAAAAATGATACTCCTGACTATAATTATTTTACTATGCAATTATAGTTGTAAATATCACAAATTTTTCTCTCAGTGTACTAATTGTAAAATAGTAACAGTATTTAATAAATAATAGGAGATCTTACCCAGAATAATGATATCGGGTTTAGGCCGGAGGTCAGCTAACAACAGTCTCAACACTTTCGACTCACTCGTTCCGCACACGAAACGCACTTTATCTTTCTCTCTCTCCTTTACTGTCTCTCTGCACTCGCTCACTGTCTCTCCACTCGCCCTCACTCTGTCTCTCTAAATTCTCTTGCAACTTCTGCTCTCTGTACGCTCGCACTGTCTCTTCTCTCTCACTGTCTCTGCTCTCTGTATTCTCTCACTGTCTCTTCTCTCTATACGCTCGCACTGTCTCTTTTCTCCGTATGTTCGCAATGTCTCTTCTCTCTCACTATCTCTGCTCTCTTTATTCTCTCACTGTCTCTACTCTCTGTACGCTCGCACTGTCTCTTCTCTCTCACTGTCTCTTCTCTCTCACTATCTCTGCTCTCTTTATTCTCTCACTGTCTCTACTCTCTGTACGCTCGCACTGTCTCTTCTCTCTCACTATCTCTGCTCTCTTTATTCTCTCACTGTCTCTACTCTCTGTACGCTCGCACTGTCTCTTCTCTCTAAAGCTCCTTTAGGAATTCTCTGTAATTCTCAAACTCTCTGGATATCTCACGAACTCTGAAACGTTCTGTTCTCTCTGTGGTCTTCTAACAAACTGATTTCGCCAGTTCGCCTAGCGACTCGCTCAAGGGCGACGCGACCACCCAAAAACAAGCTCGAAGTAAACAGTAGACGATCGAAAAAAATCACGAATCGCATTTCTCGCGTGCCACGCGCGCTTTCAACGACGACTCGCTCCCTCTTTCTCTCTCTCTTCGCTCATTTCTCGCTCTCGCTCTGTTCATCTTTCTCTCTCACACACGCGCTCTCATTCTCCCACAAACTCTCCTCGACAACACCGTTTCTCCTCTCTTCACACTCACACTATAATTATAATTATAATAATATAGTGATATATTATAGTGATATAATTATAATTATATCACTGACTATAATTATTTTACTATGCAACACACACTATAATTATAATTATATATGCAACACACACTATAATTATAATTATAATAATATAGTGATATATTATAGTGATATAATTATAATTATATCACTGACTATAATTATTTTACTATGCAATTATAGTCGCAAATATCACATACTTTTCTCTCAGTGTATGATCAACATTATCCGATGTGCACTATAGGTAGGTTGACGATCGGATTTTACACACCGTATGTGTATGTGTGTATGTTTTACAAGATCGGAAGAGCACACGT
>NW_012083406.1:8714-9457 GCF_000956235.1 Wasmannia auropunctata
CAATCCGTGTCGATTAATTATTCGTCGATTGAAAACTCAGTCGAGGGAAGAAACACGCGCACTATTTACTAATCCACGACGATTTACTGACACACGAGGCGTTCACTCGACGATAGCAAGCAATCGACTGACTTGGTTGGTTACGTTTGCAGCGCTGTCGAAACGCGAACATGTGATTAGTTGAAATATCACAATCAGAGCGCGGCTAAGTTTTAAGGCTTTAACCGATACAAGTATTTTATTATTTTTTAAATAATTTAAATGATTTAATTGATTAATTATTTTTAATAAATTTTTTATTTTTATAATTTGCAAACTTTAAGGGAGTATTTGATGTTTTATAAATATTTTATTAAGTATTTATTACTTTTATTAAAAAGTAAAAGTTTATTACTTTTCTTAAAAGCAATAAATATTTAATAAATACTTAATAAAATATTTGTAAAACATAAATTACTCGCTTGAAGTTTGCAAATTATAAAAATAAAAAATTTATTAAAAATAATTAATCAATTACATCATTTAAATTATTTAAAAAATAATAAAATACTTGTATCGGTTAAAGCCTTAAAACTTAGCCGCGCTCTGATTGTGATATTTCAACTAATCACATGTTCGCGTTTCGACAGCGCTGCAAACGTAACCAACAAAGTCAGTCGATTGCTTGCTATCGTCGAGTGAACGCCTCGTGTGTCAGTAAATTGTCGTGGGTTAGTAAATAGTGCGCGTGTTTCTTCCCTCGA
>NW_012083407.1:0-984 GCF_000956235.1 Wasmannia auropunctata
ATCACTTGTCATATCATCGTGCCTGAGCGCGCAAAATGTCAGCTCTGTGATTAGCCAACTTCAATCGCTATTAATTTAAAAACTATTATAGCCTCGACATTTTCATATTAGGATTTTCGTCTTAGAATATTCTAAAGAATCCACACTAAAAGGGAATCCACGGGTTTTGGGACCCACCCTTATATACATATACATATTGTTACGTCCTTGCGTAAGCGGAGCGAGCTTAGCCGCGAGGATCGTCTGTTCATAAAGGCAGACAGCAGAAGATCGTTCTTCTAGCAACCGTTGTTTATCTCAGGTCTTGCTACGAATTGACAGCTCTGTATTTTCTGTTAATAAAGTTCCCGTTTTAACGTTTCTCCGGGTGTTCTTTCGCGAGTACGGTAGTGCGTGAGAGTTGCGGGTGTAACGCTTACGAGAACGCGCCGCGGGCGTAACAATATAAATATCTGAAAAGTGTGCCAACCCTTAATATTTCGGAAACTAAGCGTTTTTGAGAAAAATGTTTTAGACAAAAGTTGTAGGGCTTAAAAGAATCTATTTAATAATTTTATCAATTTAGGTGGCGTCAATCAAGGCCAGGTAAAGGCAATATTAATTTTTTTTTAAATAAAACCTATTTTTGAGAGAATCTAATAGCTGGTGTCAAGAGCTTTCCAAAGTACTATAATAAAATTAAAAATACTTTTTGATTAAGACGACGCTGGAAGGTCGGAATTACCAACACATTGCAGTTCAGTAGATTTCTCCAAATTAGCTAAACGGAATTGAAAATCCTTTCACAAGGTTGAAATAAACATGAATTACATTTTTTCGGATCGTACAGTAGACACCTAACCGTAACCTGACATAAACATTTCATTATTGTAAAAGTTCTGTAGCTCATATGTACAAAATGCTTACGTCTAACACCACAAATTACATGAACAAATAATACAATAAAGCCTTTTGAGCTAAGATTGAAAGCGTAGAAAAAAAGAT
>NW_012083408.1:0-1229 GCF_000956235.1 Wasmannia auropunctata
TTTTCATTTTTAATTAGTACAATCTTTTGATATTATTACATTTATACCAGCTCATAACATTATTTTGTAAAATAATTTCGTTAATTACATATTATTTTTCATGATTCTTATTTCAATTAAAATAATATTCTCTTATAAAAAAATAATTTTTTTATACAATTGACGCATATACATACTTGGTGTTTTTGAAACATATTTTAAGAAACTTTATTCTATACATTAATTTTCTTATTAATTTAATATTAGTCATTCAAAACAAGTAATATTGTAATTGTTTTGTCACTATAACAACTATTTGCATTTTGGTGATACTACGTATACAAGTACAATAATTACTAAAAAAATCTTGTATTGAAATTTATGGTACGATTAATGCGATTTTTCATGCTAGACTGTATACGATCTAGTCAATTACTAGAATTGCTCTATATATAAATCCATTCTATTTTTATTTTTATTTCCATTCAATCTAGCACAAAAAATCGCATTGTGTATAGTGCGATAGATAATAATAAAAAGTTTCTGAATTATAGTTAGACATTACTATCATCAACATTGTTCAAATCGTTATAAGCAAACAAAAAATATTATAAAAGTAAACGCATCATTCGCAAGCGATTAATAAAAGAACTTTATTTTGCTTGCGCGTTTTACACTTTTATGTAACAAAATCATTTAAAATGACATAATAGTTCTAAGATAGTTGGAAATTAAAAAATAGTTCATAACTATTAATAAAAATAAATAAAGTTTTCATTGATTTTATCAATGAAAATATATTTGTTGCATACACTTGCATATAATATTCCTTTTAATATTTATTCTTTCTTTCAATAATGATTATTAAATAATATAAATTTGAAATTTAATTATATTAATATTACAAAAATATAACAAATCGTTACTTGAGTAACGTAAATAAAGTAGTAGATGACGGTAACGTGTTATTTTTTTGAATTAGTAACAATCAGTTATTTTTCTCAAAAAATAACGGTAACAGCTCTACTTTTTTAAGGTAATGTTTCCAACTATGGTTTAAACTAAGTCAGTAGGTCGAGCTCGACGTTCACGGTTGAAAAATTTTTTAAATTACGTCAGTTACTATCGGAGTTAACAATTAAGTGGTTCTCCATTTTCTGAACAATTTGCAGGCTTCTGAAATAATTATCTTATCCTTCACATATTTGCATAAAAAGTTCCACTGCAGTCTTATTGTGCTAAACGTCAAG
>NW_012083409.1:0-924 GCF_000956235.1 Wasmannia auropunctata
TGACGATATTTCCATTGAAATAAAAAAACCGATTTTTTCTAAGGGATGTTTCACCCCCTTAACGTGCGACTCAGCACGTATAAAAAAAATTGTAGTATCTTATTTTTGTCTGTAGTTTAACATATCCAATGCTCATTGAAATCGGAGGGGGACACTTCTGTGTGTTCCCTTGTAAGAGAGAAACAATCTTGGACTGATTGCTTCCCCTAAAAATATGTGTAAATTTATATATAATTCTAACTATTATTCAAGGATTTATTTTAGAAACTTTGATTCACCCCAGTCAGAACGAAAATTCTCATGAAACTTTGGAGATGAAACGATGTAAGTATACAAGTCGCTTGGTCGTTTACAATTTAAAACTTATATTAAATGTGTGGCCGCATGATCACCAACAATTTAAAACTGTACAAATTTCGTGTCAGTTGCGCAGCTGACAAGTATCTGAGTCTAATACACAGGCCGGCGTTTTTTGTGAGGATTGTGTGGAGCAATTCACACCCCAAAATCAAGTGGGTGTGGAAATCCACACCCGGAAAATCCACACCCACGTAAATTACATATCCACAGAGATTTAACGGAGGTTGTAATGGATGAATATTGATAAATTATTAAATCAATTTATAAGTAAAAATATTTATAGAACATCCACGTTTTTGATTGTAAGAAATAAATAATCAAATGTAAAAGAAATGTAAAAAAAAAAATTTGTGTACTTAAAAATTTTATCAACTACTGGTGGAGTGGGGGGAAAAAAGGGGGCGTAAAATTTTTTATCAGAAATTTCCACAGTATTCCACACCCAGAGCCGAAACAAATCGTTGGGCCTGCTAATACACAACGTTGAAATATTAAACCTCGTAATGAAAACAGCGTACAATAAATAAATAAATTAAAAATTGATGTAAAGTAGAGACAATAAAC
>NW_012083410.1:0-363 GCF_000956235.1 Wasmannia auropunctata
ATGTTCGTATAATTTTTATTACTTTCTTGCATTTTTTAGATTTTCACACAATATTGAGACGTTGCTACCTTTTTAGGAAAAATATCGTTTTTGATATTTAAATTTAATGTTTAAACAGTGAAAATATTTTGATATTTTCAAAGAATTGCTCCTTTTAAACATCAGATTTGAGAAAGTATTGAAAAGGAGAGAAGAAAATTTTCATAAAATAGATATTTGACTCTGAATACCTACATTTTTTTATTTACAAAAAATACAACAAGAATTCTGAATTTATTGTAAATAAAATTTATTTGAAAATAAAATAAAAACAAAACTTATACTGTGGTATAATTACAGATTTCTGGTATTCTCTTAAAGAAA
>NW_012083411.1:0-388 GCF_000956235.1 Wasmannia auropunctata
AATACAAGTGTCAAATGCTCGGAGTAAACTGGGCCATTATATAACTAACAATAAGCATAGTATATACGCATCAATGCGCATACTTCATCGCGCATGTATGTATACAGGGTGTCCCGTCACTACCGTATTATCTATTAAGAACGTATATATCACGAATGTTGTACATACATACTAGGCAGTTTGACGGGTTGCGCAGTAAACTTTGCAGGGGCAGACGCAACTCAGTAATAGTAAAAATTTAAAAAAACTAAATTAAATACTAAATTCTCATTACTTACTGAACTGCGCCTGTCCCTGTAAGCTGCTGCGCAATCTGTTATACTGCCTAATATATTTATATGCACATTGTTCACATTTATCAAACAAAACAGATCAGAGATCGGAAGAG
>NW_012083412.1:0-1121 GCF_000956235.1 Wasmannia auropunctata
TTAATCCGGCATGTACATTTACGGCTATCTTGTGGAAGCCCGGATCTTATCTCATATAGCAATTGCCGTATCAGGCACGGATAATGCCCATGTCTGGAAAATAATATGTCATTTTAACCCCAAAAATTTCAAAAGATATATTATATGTGCTCCAATATATATAATAGTATTATATAATAGTACTCTAATAATTAGTTGACGTATTATAAGTATATGTATATAAGCATTATCACTAATAACTTAAAACAGCTGTATACAACACAAAATTTATTACCATTTGGCATACCACTACCGTTTGTTCCAATATTGCGTTATCTATACCCACATCTTTCAGCCAATACGCCGATTGTTTCACAGGTTCTGTCTCCACCGGCAAATGCTTGAAACAACCCTTGTTCGATACTATCGCTGCCCGATTGTATCCTGCTTTCCCCTACGCAGTATTTCCCAACTTATAAAAATGTGACCAAAATAACTTATTTGCGCGAAAAATAATCACACACATACACGCGTGCGTTATTTTCCCTATTTAGTTTTTTCTATTTTTTACGCTTTAATCCGGTTGGTGGTTTCGTTGTGGTTGTATCGAACAATCTGTACGGTTGATAAAACTTAAATTATTGTATATTATTATATTACCCTGTAATACAAATTTAATATAATCCGGTCGAATCCGGTAGTTTCGTTGTATATTTCGTAATACTCCATATTCTCTCTTTGCTGCGCGCGCGTATACACACGCAGACGCGCTATAATTTATCTCCGCATTCGCAGAGCGCGTTTTTGGAGGTGATAGTACCGCCAGACATCATCTCAGAGGAGACCTCAAACGATATGATAGTTCCCGAGGGAAGTACCGTAGAGCTGGTATGCAAAGATTTCCTAACAAATCTATTTTTTTATTACTTTTTTACGATTTTTTAAATAAAGTTATAGTGTTTTAAAAAAAGTGTAACTTTTTTACTAACTCCACCATCCTTTCCATTTGTTCCCCTTTTCCTTTCTTTCCCACCTTCTCTCCAGCTCTTTAACCCTGTTCACTCTTCCGTCTCCCTATGTTCTCTTCCTAATTTCCTAACATTTTTGTTCATCCTTTGCCCTGCGTTCTCCTCACCCTCTTT
>NW_012083413.1:0-411 GCF_000956235.1 Wasmannia auropunctata
ACGTATAACATATATTTATATTTTGAAGTAAAAAGTTTGAATATTGACGTAATAACAATCTACATATATTAATTGATATCATTGTCAGAACTATTATATAGATGAGATGCTACGTGATATTTGTTATGTCAATAGATTCAAAGGGTATTTAAGAAATCACATTTTGACGCATTTGCCAGTGAAGGATCGTAAATATCAGTGCGATATATGTCAGAAAAAGTTCACACTGAGCGGTAATCTCACTGTGCACAAACGTATTCATAGTGGAGCACGGCCTTATAAATGCGACGTATGCTCGTCCAGTTTCAACCAAAAGAGTAGCATGAAACGTCATCGAATGGTGAAGCACTTTAAGAATGAAAGCAAACATGCAAAAAATACATTACCCAAAAATATACTGTGTAACAGAGA
>NW_012083414.1:0-1163 GCF_000956235.1 Wasmannia auropunctata
CTCTTCCGATCTTAACATACTATGTATTATATGTTATTATGTAGTGTCGTCATAACGTCAATGCAAAAGACTTTTAATTATGATTATAGGTTGCAGGGTTGCACAATGAGGTTTTTAAAAGCATTTTTGTGTTCATTGCGTCAAAAAAGGGGTATAAATGACACGCATCTGTTTGTCGCACTCACATTTGCAATACACATATTTACCGGTACAGTTCAGTTATATTATTTTATCGTTTATTGAAACTCAAAAAGTCACAACAGACTTTTATTGTTAAAAAACGTAGGTATCTTAAAAAAATTACTGGTTGTCGCCACTCATTGCACTACATTTACAATTAGTTGTAATTCTAGTTGCAAAAATTTTAAACAGGTTACTTTCACGCAATCTATATATGTTTTTAAAAGTAATTGTCGTCAAGTTAAGAAGCAAATGCATTTGTTACAAAAATCAAAGTAGAATATTGAAACATCGGAACATTTCATTTATTTTACTACTTTATAAAACCTACTGTTTGATTAACAATAAAACAGAAAAATCAAACGTCTTTTTTTCAAAAATCTGTTAATCAGCCCGTGTCGTGAAGTTGTAAGATTTCGGCAGCATCTAATTACCAAAGTATCTTCGATACATCGGTCATTGAAAATATTAGATGCTGCTATAATCTCACACGTTGACGACTGCACGCATAATAAACAATAACTCTGTTAATAAATATGTAGTTTTTTCAATAATTATTCACTTAAATTAAGGAGCATCTCTGCAATATTTCTCTTAGGATTGGGATTGCAATTCCCAAGATAAATTCGAATCCTGGTACAGAATGCCGTTTTGTACTCTAAGCAGCATAAAATTTTTAGATATATTTAATAAATATTAAATTAATTTAATAAGTTATAATGATTATTTATTTTAAATATTAAAAGCACTGCACTTGTTGAAGCTTTTAATAAATAAAATAAGTAATTAATCAAACTAACCAACTTAATTAATACTTACAGTATTAAATTTTTTTAAGAGTTGTCATCCGTTACAATAAAAAAATGGGGCATTTTTTGTTTATCTTTCTAATTCTGTCGATGGCGAGTGTGAACTTTGGAAGTGTTAAAGTGAACTATATATACGAGTGGAAGTACGTTGACTATGACTGGGAAAATCAAAAG
>NW_012083415.1:0-665 GCF_000956235.1 Wasmannia auropunctata
CGATTAAAGCTGATGTATCTCATTTCTATTTCAATGCTATGTTGAGCTTCAACGGACTTGCTGCAATGCTTTACATTTTGGGCGATTACGCAATTCGTGCTGTATATTCAACCGGAGATTACAATGATACTATGCGGCAGCTTCCTATCAAGATGCTACTTCCCTTCGAAACTGAGCAATCGCCAATTTTCGAGCTGTTGGTCCTAACTCTATTTCTACATCTAATGTTAATCTCGTTAACAGTCGCTGTTTTAAACGGATTAATTTTTACTTTGGTAAGTCTCGCAATTTCAAATTCGTTTTTTCTGCTTTATTATAAAACTGACAAGAGAATTTGATGCAAATTGAGATCCAAGGACACTATTACATGAAAATTTCATTGTATATTTTCGAAATTTTCTTACAACTTACATAACTGTGGCGCATTATTATATGTGTATTTCATTTGGGGACATAAAAATTAATATTACATTTAAAAAAGATATACTTGGATAATAAAATATGAGAATAAACAGTTGAAAATTTGTTTACAGCAAACATATATTCTTCACAGTAAAAAATATAATATTTTTACATATAATACTTGGAATCTTTGCAGCAGTTTGAGTACATTTTAGGTGCTTCACGTAAGCGGCCAAATTGATATAATATGTCAAGAGTTCAGA
>NW_012083416.1:0-385 GCF_000956235.1 Wasmannia auropunctata
CCTTTGGCTTTTATTATCATCTTTTCCAAGAAAAATGATAATTGCTTTATACTAAGGCTTGTAACAAGTAAACTATTCAAGTGTCAGACGCCGATTTATTTCATACTTTTGGATTTCGATTCGAGATACCAAAAGATGATTTTTCATAAAAACTAATATTGCTCAATATTACCCGTAGCGCTTATACACGATATCTTATTTTTATAATAACGGAATAAAATATTTCAGAAATAACGTGTTTCTCCCAAAAATGTTTCAAACAAAATTTGCTTAGTTTCGAAAGATATAAAATAGTGACCTTTATTTGACCTAGAAGTTCCTACGAAGATCTTATTAATAACGTTAACTAAACTTTTCAAATAATATAATTTTTTACGTAAATCGA
>NW_012083417.1:0-705 GCF_000956235.1 Wasmannia auropunctata
GCCAGCCCGCTCAGAGATGTGTATAAGAGACAGGTGACAAAGCGATATCATTTCTACATGCGGAAATATTATTTTATTGTTTTCCGTGACAAAACGATATCATTTCCACATGCGGAAATATTGTTTTATTGTTTTTCGTGACAAATTAAACGTTATCATTTCCACGTGTGCAAACAAAGTTATCTGTATAAATGATGTTTTTTTATATTTAACGGTTAATTTAAGCAATTACATACATTTCCGGTAATTTTTATTGCACAAATGAGATAAGAAGTAACATAAATACTCTTTAATCGAAGTCGGAGAATTAATCAGTTATGATTCGTCGTACGACCTGCATAATCGATTTTACTCCCCAAGAAGAACAGTAAGTTCTAACATTCATACAAATTTTTAAAATAGAAGCTGAAAATACAAATTAATAGATAATGAACTAAGTATATAAAATTATCTATTGCTATTATATTAATGATAAAATGTTTCCTGTTTTATTATTTAAACTTAATAATTAAAATGTGGACTGTATAAGCCTAAGCCAGTTATTTAATACTCTAATATAATGAGTTAGTACATAAAATAATATAATAAAAACAAACGTTTTGACATTCATCATGTGATTTTCAATGTTAAACAATAAAATTAAAACAAGAAAAAAAATTTTAACGTAAGACGACAAAAATAAAAATATGTTTATTATTAAAATTC
>NW_012083418.1:0-330 GCF_000956235.1 Wasmannia auropunctata
ATTCAAGGAATCCAGTAATACCACTATAAGGTCCGGGTTGTATTCGACGCGTCGGCAAAGACAAACAACGGCGTATCTCTGAATGACTCATTGTTGACAGGACCTACAATACAGAGTAAATTATTTGCCCATTTAGTTCGATTCCGCACTTATAACTACGTTATTACCGCCGACATTGAAAAGATGTATCGACAGGTACTGGTACACAAAAATGATAGATGTTACCAACGAATTTTATGGCGCCGAGATAATGAAATCCAGACATTCCAACTAAACACGCTCACTTTCGGCGTTTCTTCCTCGCCATTTCTTGCGATTCGGACCGTCCAA
>NW_012083419.1:0-346 GCF_000956235.1 Wasmannia auropunctata
ATACGAATGTTTTTAAAATGCCTCCTTCATTTGCCAAGGTACTACTTGAAATTCGATAATTTTACACGAGTTTGTATTCGAAATTCAAATTATTGAAATTAAATTGACTCAATTTTTTAATCATGTTAAATTCAAGGGCTCGTTCTTTGTCACGGCACTGAAGAATTGCACACAACATTTTCCGCCTTGCTTTCGCCAAATTTCAAATGTATATCTTTTTTATTTTAAGTGCAACAAATGTACACACACTAGTTTAGCAAAGAACAGTCCTCAAATTTATTATAGTATATAATATAATTTTATAATTTATTATATCTATATTGTTTTGCATATACATGTATCTTAA
>NW_012083420.1:0-1117 GCF_000956235.1 Wasmannia auropunctata
GAGTTCAGACGTGTGCTCTTCCAGCTTTTATATCTTTTCCGAAAAAAGCTGATTTTTTTTACGTCTTTACAGAGGCAAATAAAAAAAGTAAAGCACAGTTTCTAAAAGAACATGATCATCGTATTTTCAAAAGAAAAATATCTCGTATGGCTTCACTTTAAAAAACATTTATTTGACCGAGTGAAATAGAACGATTGTCGAAATTTACACGTGGCTGGAATGGCAGTACCAAGTGGAATGACGTAGCTTATGATGGATAGTTGTAGAGAACACTCGTAAGTTTTTTCTCCCCCCACATCGCGACCCCACTTCTTCAACCCTGTCGGAATGGCACGCACTTCAAAAACGGTCCGAGTACATTTTATCCAGGTGTGGCAGGTTAGGATTAAAAGTCAGTTTTCGATGAGTTATGAGTCATTTTAACATCATTTTGACAATATCGTGACTTGCTGTTCTGCTTGGATATAAACTAGTTTAGAGAGTTTCAAGTTTCAATATTTATTTGAATATTTGTTATTACATTTAATAATGATTATTAAATAATATAAATTTGAAATTTAATTAAACTTATTTCAGTATTACACAAAAGTAACAAATCGTTACTTTTTAATTTATTTTTTAAGATCAGTGATAAATGACAGTAACGAGTTACTTTTTGAAAGTAACGTTTTCAAACTTGGTGTAAACTAGGTCAACTAGAAGCTCGATGTTTCACTGGAAAATTTTCTTAATTACTTCAACTCTTATTATCGGAACTAACAAGTGACCTTCCATTATCTGAACCATTTAGCTTTTGGCATTATCTTATATCCTTCACATATTTGGAACAAAGTTTTACTGCAGTCTTATTGTGCTACGCGTCAAGTTCTTATATGTATATCAGGTTGGTTTTACGATCTCTTTACACAATTTAGAATTTGCAACAAAATCCACAACAGAATAATGTAACTGTACACATATTATGAAATATTATATTTAAAGCTAATTATGTTTAAAATTAGATATTTGTCAATTAAAAAATAAATAAATAATGATAGTGAAACATAAAAAAATTTTTATTATTATTATTTTTATTATTACGCTGTTTTAAACAACAGATTTTTTAAATATACACAAT
>NW_012083421.1:0-902 GCF_000956235.1 Wasmannia auropunctata
TATGTTGATGGCCTCTTCAAGTTACTTCTATCGCGTAATTTATATCTTGGGGTCGACTCTTCTCTTTCTTCACATGATTCGAAATCTTCGTTAGAACTTTTCTCATCCGTTTGTTCCCTATTATCTGATTCTTCCTCTTCAGTATGATTTCTCGATTCAACCTCTTTTTCTTCTTCTTCTTCTAATATGACCATGGTGTTATCTTTCTTCTTTATTTTGTTTTCTTCTTTTAGAAATATTACATTTTTTTAAGATTTCAACTTTTTTATATTTTGGAAAGTAGACCCGGTAGCTCTTAGTATTTTCATTATACCCAACGAATATTCCTTCTTTACTTTTAGCATCCAACTTTAATCTTTTCTCCTTTGGTATGTGCTGCTACTCTTGATCCAAAATTCTTGAATATGTTCATATCGACTTCTTTTGAATGCCGTAATTCATATGGAGAGTTGTTATTTTGTGGACTCGAACCTGTTCTATTTAGAACAAACACTGCTGTGTTCACGGCCTCTGCCCAGAAAGCTTTCGACAGATTACTGCTATGAAGCATGGTTCTCACTGCCTCCACGATTGTTCTCATTTCGCGTTCAGCACGTCCGTTCTGCTGTGGAGTATATGCTACAGATCGCTGATGACATATGCCATTTCCTTCTAGAAGATGTTGTAAATCTTTATTTATAAACTCTAGACCGTTATCCATTCGTAGAGTCATCACTTTATTTCCAGTTGTATTTTCAGTCATTTTAAAAAAACTTGCGATTTTTTGCTTAATTTCTGACTTGTGTTGGACAAAGAACACGTATCTGTAATTGGAATAGTCGTCTTTTAGTAATAAGAAATACCTCGCGCCTCCTAGGGATGGAGTTTCCATCGGTCCACATACGTCTCCGTGAATGAGTTCA
>NW_012083422.1:0-475 GCF_000956235.1 Wasmannia auropunctata
TAATTAGCCTTACTGTTGGCTCCCTTTTTCTCTCTCTTTCTAATTCTGTTAATACATTTTTATTACTATCATTGAATTAAAACAGATAATTTTTTCCGTGTACATAGCATAATAACCACAAGAGTATACAAAAAATTACAATAATTGAGAAAAGAACGCGATATCTTCTGAGATCGACGCAAGGCTTATTTTAGATAAAATTAAAATTAAAACTTAAAATTAACTTTAAAATTAAAACACCGAAATTAAAACTTGAGAGACTTCGCAGAACGTTTGATAAATCAAAAAAAAGGTTAAACAAAAGAGGAGCGAAATGCAACAGATTGGGTTCGCTCAAGGACAACTCTTTGGCGCTCTTCCCCCTATCTGCGCCCTATTACGAATGGCTTGTATTAAATGAGGCGGTGAAAGAGCCCGGCAACTCTACACGGACGAAGCAAAGATGCGCGCCGCGCGTGTAATAGGATTTTCTATT
>NW_012083422.1:12842-13196 GCF_000956235.1 Wasmannia auropunctata
GTTGGGGTAGGGAAGGGGATGTAATACAGACCCTTCAAAAACAGAGTACACTAACAATTTTTATTTTAAAAACTAACAGCTAGAACTATTTCAAAATTTCTTTTTCGTGTGTACAGATCATTTTTCTGAACACTATAAAAAAAATTATTAAAAATATATTGATATTTTCATAGCCTGAAAATGTAAAAAAGTAGGCTCCATTCTCCATTTTGTTAGCCTCGTACGTTGGTCCAAAATTTAAAAAATCAAAATTCTTCTTAAACTATATAGATGTGTGACTGTCGGTTACTGGATTTTGGAAAAGTTAAAAATAAAATTGTGGATAAACATATAAAAAAAAGAAAAATTTTGGCA
>NW_012083423.1:0-368 GCF_000956235.1 Wasmannia auropunctata
AACCTGGCTTTTGCATAAAATCGCAAAAGAATTCGCAATAAAATAAAGATTAGATGATTAGTTTAGTATTACATTTAGTGTTATGTGTTGATATTATAAATATCATATATTTATACATATTTATACATATTTATACATTTATATAATTGCAAATCATCAGAGGTGAAAGGAGAGATTAAAATTAAACTGCTTTCTTTAGATGGGCGTAAGGAGGATGTCCATTTCGATAAAATCACTTCCAGGATTGCCAAACAGTGTTACAACTTGGATATGAACTACGTGGATCCAGTAAGTATCTTTTTACTTTTTATGATTTCCAATGTAATGTGATGTCAAAGAATGAAATGTACATGTATAGCATCTTGAGA
>NW_012083424.1:0-1279 GCF_000956235.1 Wasmannia auropunctata
CGGCCCAAAGGGCATGGTGCAAGCCGACAACAAACAACCAAACTCTGTTTGTTGGCGACGTGAACTCCAAGAGATAACCACCACACCGATCTAGTACTCGTTCGCCAGCCGTTTTATGAACGACTATCGAAGAGAGTTCGATCACTTCATCGACGTGGTGCACGGTAAGGTCGAATCGCAGATCAAGTCGAAGGATATCCTGGCGGTGAGCAAGATCGCCACGGCTTGCGAGGAGTTCGCTCGCACGGAAAAAATCGTGACTCTCAAGTGGACCAGCAGCGAGTTGCCTGATAATTCATGAAGGAACAGCAACAGAACTGCCATTACACAACTGTATTGTGTAACATTATCGTCTTCTTTAATACTACTTTTATAAATTGTGTAAACAAAAAACCAATTAACGCGATGAGACAGTATCGACTTCTATGAATATTATTCATTTAAAAATATATATGCATGTTTTTTTATGTTTTTAACCAAAATGTTGTCTATATATTATACTATATTTTACTATATCTAATGTACTATATATTACTATATTTTATCTGACAATAAGAGATAAATACAAATATGATGAATGAAAGTTATAAATGTGAATTTTTTCCTTTTTCTTCTCATTAGATTTTTTTTTACTTCAATATCACACAATAAATATAATTTTAAAGCGCAAATTGAAATATAAAATAGAATTACAATACACACACACATCCACACACTACACATTGTATGATGTATATTATTATTGTTTAACTTTTGCTAAATTAGTTGAATATTCAGTTAATGAAATAAATCAAGCTGTTACTGTTCATGTTTTTTATTACATGACAAAAGAATTATACAATAACGTACCAAATACCGTGTCAAAAGAAAAATAGCAGCAGTATAAAATCGACATTACTTGTAAGTTGGATACACAGGTGTGTATCCAAAACACTTATTCTTCGCAACTGCTATCGTAACAAATATTTTGTAAAAAAACATGAAAAATTCTTATTCGCCTATTATTATCATTTCTTTCTACTCGTCTGCTATTATCATTTTAAGTACAAAGTCAGCGTTTCTTCAGTAAATTATGAGGAACTAAGTTTGAACTGAGTCCAACATCATGTCTCTGAAATATTATCAAATTATAACGTCGATATCCTAGGGCAAAGATTCTGTCTATTCCATTTCGATTTATTTAGAGTCTATTAATACTAGTTATATACATATTCGTATTTTATATACATATATATATATATATATATACATATACATATATATACCTATATATATATAT
>NW_012083425.1:0-1185 GCF_000956235.1 Wasmannia auropunctata
CATTTCATGTGTTTGAGTGAGACAAAAGATATTGTACGAAATTCATTTAGAGATACCACTGACATCGAAGAGTCTGTTTTATCAACCTCGTGCAAATTTTTTCGACCTTCCAGCATCGCCTTAAAAATAACATCAGTTTCCTCATTTTTAATAATAAGGCAACATTCAATCGATGATTCAGATACCAGTAATCGCTAACGGCATACGGAATATCTGTGCTCGTAATCTCTGGCAATTGTTACTATTTATGTCCACTCACTGTAAATACGTCAGGGTACTTGCGTAGTATGACGAAATGATGAGCTTGTACATAATTCAATTAAATGTACATTATATAAAATTTCCAAAAAATAAATAAATAAATCTCGTAACCGGGAATATTTGGCCACGATTGAAATAAATTATATCCTTTATATGTATATATATATAGCAACAGAAAAAGAACATCGGATGCAACAACAGGAAATTGCATAAAATTGTGGAACGGTCAATGTCGCCATAATTTAATTAAATGTACGTACATTATATAAAATTTAAAAAAAAAATAAATCTCGCAACCGGGAATGTTTGGCCGCAATTGAAATAAATTATATCCTTTATATGTATACATATATATATGTAGCAACAAAAAAAGAAAAAGAACATGGGATGCAACAATAAGAAACAATTGCATAAAATTGTGAAACGGTCATTGTCGCCGTTTGTTCCATAAATAGACATGACTATCTCGGTTAACCGACAAAACTCAATGCTTATTCCTTTGTCAGGCGTATTAAACGTATAATTAGGCCCGCTACATATTTTCTCGTTAAATCGAAATGGAAACAATTGCATAAAATTGTGAAACAGTCAATATCGCCGTTGTTCCATAAATAGATATGACTATCTCGGTTAACCGACAAAATTCAATGCTTATTACTTTGTCAGGCGTATTAAACGTATAATTAGGCGCGGTACATATTTTTTTCGTTAAATCAAAATGTGTGAATATCACTGGATATAAATACTACGTATATACTACGTATACATGCTAATTGAATTTAATTAAGTTAATTGTCTAATGACTTGACTCATCTTATTGAGATTTAGAAAAATTATTTATTATACTACGTATATATGCTAATAGAACTTTATGCTAATTGAATTTAAGTTTTTTTTAAGTTAATTGTCTAATGACTTGACTCA
>NW_012083426.1:0-401 GCF_000956235.1 Wasmannia auropunctata
CTTGGACTGCGACGCCTCGTATGTAGGCCAAACAAAAAGACAGTTAAAAATCAGAATCCATAAACACATATATGTTAGACATTAAAAAAACTAATGGCTCTCCGTCAGTGATTTCGATTCACAGAGATAAGAAGAATCATAATTTTAATTGGGAGAACGTCCAAATACTAGATAATGAGAAACATTACTACAAAAGATTAACATCAGAGATGGTTCATATCATTAAACAAAACAACGGATTAAATAAACAAAGTGACACAAAGTTTCTCTGAAACACGTATTTTTAACAGCTGATTATCCCTTTCTTAAGCCAGTTCTTTGTTCTCCCATATTTCTATTTTTACCCCCTCCTAAACTCATTCCCTCCCCCTTTCAGAGATGGGGAGCGCTTGCTATCTTTC
>NW_012083427.1:0-306 GCF_000956235.1 Wasmannia auropunctata
CGTGTGCTCTTCCGATCTTTCGATTTCGAAGAAAACAATAACGCTTTCCAATTATGGGAATTATTTCTTTCACCATAGATTCTGGCATGTATAAAAATGCTTCTTTATCGATTTGTTCATCTAAATTCAAAAAAACACAAGATAATTATAGTTATACATAAAATTACTGTACTGTACTGTAACTGTAAAAAATAAAAATAAAATATAATTATAAGAAAAAAGCACCAAAGATGACGTAGTCTCTTAAAGTGACGGCCCCTTGTTTCTCATAAACTAATCATTGCAGTTCATTAATACCAATAGAAA
>NW_012083428.1:0-2394 GCF_000956235.1 Wasmannia auropunctata
TTCCGATCTTTTCACTTTTTACTATAATTTGCTATTACAATATATCACATTAATCTCAATACACACAACTATCAAAATATGCAATGACAGCTGCTCACAAAATTAAGTAGTACAGCGTGATAATCAATTATCGCGGAAAAAAGCCAATAACAAACTTTAAGACTTTTGAGATGATTCGATAGATCGATTCACATCCTTTTTTTTTATTGCTAGATAGTAAAATTTTGTCAGTTAACATTATTATGGTACATGCACAGTTTAAATGGAAATCAATAGAAATATATTTGTTTTTACGTGTATAAAAATATATGAAATATTTGAAACAATAAAAATAAAAAATGAATTCTAACTCTTTAGTATGTGACTTTAATTGCTATATATTAAATAATACAAATAAAATGTATTTATAACGGGTGTCCTCCTATAAGTGGCCACCCTTTTTTTATCTTGTAAACTAATAGAGATAGACCTAATAAATATAATATCAAATTAAACGGCTCTAATTAAACTTTATTATAAGCACAATAATCACATAGAAATATTATCTACATTAGAGAGCGGAAAGACGTGATGAATTTTTGCACAGTAACGTGACAATTTTAATATGATAAAAGTTGTACAGGTTTTTTTAACGAATACAACGATGTATAATATAACGAAATTATTTTACAAATTACAAGAGTTATTTTGGTTTAAAATTTTGCGGACAGCTACTATCTTTTCAATTACCCTGTAATGTAACCAACTTCCGACACTCGCTCTAACGAGAGTACTATGATCAGATAAAAACATTACACGTCAATTGTCAACGCGAAAATCAGAAATTGGCTACATCACAGGGCCGTAATTGAAAAGGTAGTAGCTACTCGTAAAATTTTAAACCAAAATAACTCTAATAATTCGTAAAACAATTTCGTTATATTATACATCGTTGTTCGTTAAAAAAAACGCTACAACTTTTATCTTATTGAAATTGTCACCTTATGGTGCAAAAATTAATCATGTATTTTCGCTCTCTAACATAAATAATATTTCTAAGTGATTACTGTGCTTACAATGAAATTTAGTCAGAGCTGTTTAATTTGATATTATATTTATTATGTCTATCTCTATTAGTTTACGAGATAAAAAGGGATGGCCACTTATACGGGGACACCCTGTATAATGTGTACATATATAAGTCTTAATTTTAATTAAAGATATATTATAATTATTTTTTTTTCCATTAAATTCAGATGCACAGGCTCGAGGTTCCAACGAGTCAACGAGCGTATTCTTATATTGTATTCTGATCTGTTAGAAAACTTCAAAGACAAAGCAGATTTTACCAGAAGGCAAAATCCATTGATTTTAGTCAATCAGCAGGAAACAGAAGATAAAAAACGCATGCAATATATGTGGATTTTAATGTAAATTTAAGAAAAATTATAGTATACTCACACACAAATTTTAACTTTAATTGTGTAAAGTTATCTTACATTGTTATAGCAGACTGCAAATTATAAAATTTGAATCAAATTCTACACCAAAAACATTTTGCGCTTAAACCTTCTTATACGTGTCTTTGTGATTCGTTTAATTATAACAATTTAATTACAGGCACGTCCACCTACAGCTGTCCCTTATATCACGCAAACTGAACAAAATATTTAATCTACAAATGTCACTACAAATGTCATGTTATTTTGTATACGTTCTAGAGAGTTGTCGCGTTATGTATTCGCTCCATACAGAGAAAAATGCTGCAATAATGAGGAATTCTGAAAAAATTTTATCCATTGCAATTTTTTATATGGACATCGCTGTAAATAGTGTCATAATTCTCACCCTAAATCATATCTGTCAAACTGTCTACTATAAGGTATAATAGATAACAATATTAATGAAATCATTATTATTTAATGTTAGCTGATATAATATGCACTAATAAAATACGCAACCCCATACAGCATACTAATGTTGAATCAACATCTCAGAAACATTGAATTGCAAGATTGGGAATGTTGCAGCAACATCGCAAAATGTAGATTCAACGTTGAAAAAACATTGCAGAAATGTTCATTGTTTGTTGAATCTATGTCTTAGAGATGTTGCAATTCAATATTGATTCAACATGAATTCATCATTGATTTAACGGATAAGCCATGTAATAATTTAATCTACACAGAATAATAATATTTGTTAAATATCTATTCGATTTTTATGAAACCAAATGAAAAACTATTATAAATCATTTAAAAAAAACATAATTTACGTATACGGTGTTTCCAAGAGATCAATTTCTTCTAAACTAATATTCAGATTCAACGGTCACTCATGATCCAAGCCACCACCGCCACCAACGTTGCTTAACTTCTGTGATCGGGAATTGCAGACATCGGAAGAGCACACGTC
>NW_012083429.1:0-1199 GCF_000956235.1 Wasmannia auropunctata
CCAATGTTATCATCTTATGTTCCCTTCGAAGTCCCAAAACTTTTGTCTGAAACATTTTTCTCTAAAATGCACTGTTTATGAGATATTTGAGGTGATCGATTAAAATGGGACACTCTGTATATAAATATTTTATTTTTAAGTTTCAGTCGTCTAGCTCAACAGAACTCACAATCAAAGAACAGCTGAAAAATGGAGCACAACCTATTGAAGAGGATTTTGACACTTGCCTAACTGAAAATGATTTGACTCGAGGTAAATTATACGACTCGCGTAAAGTATCCACGGGGCGGTCTCAGTGTCATACTTGACACCGAGACACTACCGTGTCTACTAATTTACTTTCCATTTACACCAAAACTCACAAAGATCTCATTTGTGACGTCATAATTCAACTAAATGTACATTCTTTTTTATTATAATAATGAGATTCAACTGAGTTTTTACTTATAATATGCATAAGCTCGAGACTGTGTAGTTTATTGCATCTTTTGTTAATTCACATTGAAAGTGAGGTATATATAAATCTATGTTTTATGCAATAATTTTGCTACAAAGGAAACAAATAATGACGTCATTATCTGAGTATAAAATACGCACATAACTTTCGACTCAGTATCATTTATGTGAAAATGAAAAGCAACTTATAATTAGGTACATTATTGCAAGTTTCTTGTGTTTCTCATCTAAATCTTTCCTTGGTTTTGAATATTTATGCTTTTCCAGATTTAACTGGGCATTTTCTTTACAATTTTGATATGTTTTATTTAAGTTAACATTTTTACAAAAAACAAATTTTTTCTTGAATTAATCGAGGTTATTTCTTAGATGACTTTTACAAAGAGGAAGACATAATGACTAACGTACATACTAAATCTGAAAATGAAGAAAAAACAAGAAAAATTGGTTGCTGGATTGCTTGTGTTTTGAAGAAACAGAATTTAGTAAGTTCATTTTAAATATCCTGTTAAATAAGTATTTTATACATAATGTTCAACAACATAAGATTAATCTGATCTAATAAATTTAAAATTTTTTAATTTTTTTAAGACTTAACCCGTAAAGGACACCTCAGTGCGAATTCGCACCCACAAAATTTTCAACTTGTAGGCATTTGCCGAAATGATTTTGCTTAACACGCAATTTTGAAAACAAATACGTTATTTTTTCGAAAATTTAATATCACCAATCGATTGGTCAGA
>NW_012083430.1:0-315 GCF_000956235.1 Wasmannia auropunctata
AGACGTGTGCTCTTCCGATCTCCAGTGCGAGTTCTGATTGGCTTTGTTTTCCGCTTTTCTGTCAAGGTGTGAATTTACCCTAATGGTTTAAATAAAATCGTGTATAAATTGTAGTGAGACAGTAAGTAACGGTGGCAATGTCAAGCAATAAAGAAAATAACATAAGGTGAAGCAGCAGTTAATATCAATTGAGATTATAAAATGATGAGAAATAACTCAGAATAAGATATAATACATAATTTCATATAAACTAATATGATATAATAGACAAGAGATAATATAACGGTTAAAATATTCAATAATGTGGAATAATAT
>NW_012083431.1:0-323 GCF_000956235.1 Wasmannia auropunctata
AATCAACTCGGTTAAAATAAATATTGAAGGGATCAATTTTAACAAGACAGAAGAATCCTAAAACGCTCCATAAATATTACTTAAAGTTAAGCAAGATTTAAAGGATAGAATTTTTGTTACACATATACATGCATATATATATATATATATATATATATAATTTTTTTATCAATGCACACTGACAAAGAACGTATCTCAGTATTCATACATTGCATATATTATACAATTTTACAGCTTTTAATAGCTTTAAACGGCGGTTTTGAGGCTCTTCGAATTTTAACTTTACATAATTGTTCGCGTTTAAAAGCAAATTTAAACTTTAA
>NW_012083432.1:0-746 GCF_000956235.1 Wasmannia auropunctata
AAAAAAATGAATAAATACAAATCCAGAACTGTCCGGTTTTTATATATCTTCCAATATTCTAATGAAATATTGGAGCACGCGAATTAAAGTAATTTGATAGATCAAACTGTCTTTAAAACGTCGCTGAGCGACTAGCGATTTGTCGCTCCATGAAAAGGTAGGAAGAAAAAAGCGGCTGGCGTTTTGTCGATGACAGCAAACGTCATGCGCAGATCGGATGCGCGTTGACCGAGGCGACCGGAGTGGGGATAGTCGCTAGCGTCTTGACGCTGCGTGAAATTGCACCCTAAATCGCGGGCATGACCGGCTCTGCCGGCAGTCACAGGCATGGTGGAAGGGATATCATGGTGTGTGCAGTTCGGCTAAACCACGCCCACTTTTGCTCACCGACAGCCGCTGGGGGCTGTCTTCACCAACTGTGAAGAGTAAAATTATTTAACGTTGGCAAGTTGGTCGCACTGAGTCTGCTGTCCTTGTTTCACGCGTTTCCATAAAGCATCGGAATCTCTCTTTCTATCGTCTTTCCGTCGAAAGAGGTCACGAACTGCAGATATCAGTATCACGAATATCACATGTGACAGCATGTGACAGACATCACATGTGTGGGATGAAGAAAGTATCCGTTTATTTGCTTCTAAATCGACGTTCCAGGCTTTGAATATACAGTACATGGAGGTGGAATGCCTTTGTTCTTTGTAGGCCGCAAGTGAATCCAAGAGCGGCAAGGAGTGCGAGAGAGAAAGGTA
>NW_012083433.1:0-531 GCF_000956235.1 Wasmannia auropunctata
TATCGAACCAGGTACACAATCCTTGTATACCTGAACTAAGTTATATGCATTTCCTAGGTAATAAGAACCTTCCTTAAGAGTCCGCCAACGAGAAGTATTCTTTTCCGAGCCATATGGTTGCGACATGCCCCATAACATACGAAGGTAAGTCTTAGAACAAGAAATATGCACCTCTGCAGCATATTTAAGCTTTTGAAGTTGATCCAACTCAGGGCTAGACTGTGATTGAACTGGATCTGGCTCTTTCAGCATTTTTAACAATTTACCTGCAATATTTTTGTGTTTATTAGCTATAGCAACTTGCAATAACGTATTTGATTGGTTATTATGAGCAATTATTACAGCTACAAACTTATCAGACTTTACTGTTCTTAGCTTGCAAATAATTTTAACTTTTTTTGCATCTCCAAACAATTCTTCGATTAATTTTAGTAAGTTAAGTGAAGTTAGTGATTTTTTGGTCCTTAGAAAGATCAATAGGTACTTTACCTATAGATATATTCTATATTCTATATATATATATATATATAT
>NW_012083434.1:0-337 GCF_000956235.1 Wasmannia auropunctata
GAACAATAATCGTTAAAATATTTGCGGAATGCACGATCACGAGCGCGTTACAGACGGTAATCGTTCTCTCTCTCTCTCTCTCCCTTCTCTCTCTCTCTCTCTCCCTCTCTCTCTCTCGGTCACATCTCATTGTCAGTATCACGGCCTCTCACTCTTGCGCGAATGTATACGTAACATCGCATGCTAATTGCTCGGCTGGTTCAAGTAAATCCCCATGAAATTACAAGAATGGTATAACATCACCAGTGCCATTCCGCTGCACCCGATAATAGCTAAGTCGAAAGTTCCTGCGTAATTAAATCTCTACGGCATGTCGCTTAAACTTATCGTTTTCTTC
>NW_012083435.1:0-670 GCF_000956235.1 Wasmannia auropunctata
CTTGCAGCGCTCGTGATCATTATTTGTCTTCTTCTTCTTCTAATAAAGGCTTCCGTTTCCACCAGAAACGATACAGCCTGTGCTTAAGATTGAGTAACAAAAAACTTGTGCGACAATAAATGATGCAATACACTTGTGCGACAAAAGATGATGCAACACTATCATAGTACTGAGCCACAGACGTCCACCTCAGTCCGTGGCTCACAACGGAATCCATCATTATTTGTTTTTATTTAATATTCAATTAACGGTAAGGATGAAAGTATTCCAAAAGCAGAGAGAAGCATCTTCTCTCTGCCAAAAGCGTTGGAGCGTGAATCGAACCGCAGCCTTAAAACGTAAGAAATGGACCAATCGTAGTTAAATTTGAAGAGAATAATCGATTGATCAATTTCTTACGGCTTATGGCTTACATCTATTTTATTTCGGGGCTAATCAAGACGGAGAACAATGAGCTCGAGAGCAAGTTCATCGAGGACATAAAGAAGATGAAGGAGGAGATGATGAAGGAGTCGCTTAAAGACGACGCGCCGCCGGACAACAAGCAGGAGAAGGACGCAGTGGCGAAAAAGGTTGATGACCACGCAACCGTGGGGTTGACGAAGGTCGCCAGTATGACTGACTACAAGAAGCTTGCTCAATTCTCGTTGGATTCGGTGCTCTCCAGTTT
>NW_012083436.1:0-339 GCF_000956235.1 Wasmannia auropunctata
CAAAAAGAGAACAACACTTTTTAGTTAACACAATAAAGTATAATCACAGTGAAAAAAATCTCAAAGAATATCAACTTTCAATCTGTAAAAACATGTCAATCTAAGATTTATTTTTTAATTTGACAGCTTATCATCACAAAGACTACTTTTCAAATATCTAGATAATAAATTATAGAATTAGTTTTTTTTTTAACTCAGCTAAATCAATTAGTTTATTATGTAGAGGACGGATCTCCAGTTTGACCGCTTCTGCGGGGAAAAGATTTATGAACCAGGGTGTGACCTGGGGAAAGGAACCAGGGGATATCCTGGGGAAAGAAGATCGGAAGAGCACACGTC
>NW_012083437.1:0-815 GCF_000956235.1 Wasmannia auropunctata
CGGAGATGCTGCCTACGCATCCCTCTGGTATGAATCAGATTCCTCAGACAGTCAAATTATATTGTTGTTGATAATGAGGTCGCAAAATCAATTAACCATTACAATTGGAAAGATAATGAATTTGTCTTTGGAACGATTTAGTGCTGTAAGTTTGTTTCAGACTTGCTTTGTATACATAAAACTTTTCATTGATTTTACGCTATAGATTATTCAGCAAATATTATAATTGTCTACAATAAGTAAAACATAAAAAAAGAAAAGGAGATGTGCTTTTTTTCTTAAAATATTAATACTATTATCAATTTATTTTAATAACATACATATATATTTTGTATTCAATATTAATATTCATATATTTGTTTCAAATATTATATAATATTAATTAAAGTAATCACATTGTTATACATATATATTAAAATCGGTTAAGTGACAAACAAATTTTTACATGAGCATTAAATTTAAACATTCATAGTTTTCACATCAATAGTTTTAATTATTAAATAATATTTTTACAGATTTTAAAAGCTTCAGTCTCCTATATATCGGTTTTACTTGCAATGTATTGAGGCGAAATTACATTACATTTACAACAAATTTTCTACTAAGACATAAACAGTTGGTAGTTTGTTATAGTTTAGTTGCAATAAAATTTGTATAAATTAAAAGTGACGAAAACTGTTTTATTATAGATGTAATATTATAGATTGTGATTGTAATGGTATCATATATTTCGATTCTATTAGCAATGTACTGAATATTAAATCTCGATAAGAACATGATAATGCCACAATAAATCGTATAACTTCGTATAATGT
>NW_012083438.1:0-345 GCF_000956235.1 Wasmannia auropunctata
AGTATATCTGTTGTTTTTATCTTACATGATATGGAAAGTATTTATGAATATTAGTATGAAGAGAGCCGTTTTACCTAGCATGAGCTCGGCGCGGCGCCTGCATTATGAGGGTGTCATATACCGTTTCAAATTCTTAATGATTGCCACGTTATTATGCGCGTCGTTAACCGTCATTGGTTTTATACTCGGACAGGTAAGAAGTCGATACATGGAGAGAATTTTATTTTAAATTTTAGCGCAAAAATCATGTTAATCGTAGGACAATATATTTCGACGAACTTTATGTGATTTTCACTATTTTTTTTAAATATATACTACAACAAATTTATAGATCGGAAGAGCACA
>NW_012083439.1:0-346 GCF_000956235.1 Wasmannia auropunctata
ATAGTTACCGGAGGTAGTTACTTTAATTCTTAATTCCCTTACGGGGAAAATCTTATCCTTCGCTTCATCTCGAGTGTACTTTGGCAGTATTTTAATTCGAGAATCAGAAGAAGAAATATTAGAAACTTAAGCTGAATATCTCAAAGGTGAATATCAAAAAGTTGGGAAGGAAGATGATGCGCGATTTTCACTTCAAAGAAAGAAACGGCTCCAAATTGATCAAAGAATCAGAAAGAAAGCGAGAAGATGAAAGAAAGTCCCGTTTAGTTTTTTTTTAAAAAACCTATATATTTATCCGCGATGATGCATTGCATAGGTCATTTCGTATGCCGTCTTCTGCTTGAAA
>NW_012083440.1:0-1125 GCF_000956235.1 Wasmannia auropunctata
ATTTATAATAGCGATAAATCAATCTTATGATTGGCCATTTGCGAGTCCAATCAGGACTCGTAACACCGGTCGCGCTTCTCTGATAATCTAGGACTCTAGCCTATCCTATCCCTTGCCCCTCGTGGGGACGGTAGCCATATTAGAAGAAGACGAAGTCGGGAGTGTGATTTTTTTTATCGTTTCATGACTCATTTTTATGGGATGGTCACGCTGGATGGACGTTGACGCTGGATTCCGTTTCGAGCGGCCAAAGAATAAATATCAAGCCGATCGACTTCGACCGTTTTTAATTGTATAAGAGAATCATAGATCCATGTTTGACGATATTTCCAACGCTATACTCAATACGCCTTCTGGCACACGAAAAGTCGAGAAGGAAACCTCAAGGTGCTGTCGTTCTTCGAGCCAGACTCTATACTGTATGGAACAGAATCTATTTTTATTTATATACTGAGCCGTGCAATTTAAAAGAAGCAAAAAAGGAAGGAAGGAAGCCATTTTGGACACTATCGGACCTCGTGGCCAGCGTAATTATGACCTAGGATGAGGACTGGACTACCGCGAGGTCACTCTCGTATTTCTGGCCGGACGGCGTCTTGCTACGTGGAAGAAATAACGACTTGATACCCAGAGTACAATAGTCCTACGACGTACGATTTGGGTGAGTCGACTTTTCCTAATCTCAACTTTTTTATTTTGGTATATTAAGATAATTAATTGGATTATTTAGATTCTTTCTATTTAGATTACTATTTTTATATCCTGTAATTTTGGGCGATTTAGATTTATATATGGAACGAGTCAACTAGTATATAATTTCTACGTTTATATATATATGCTATAGACTTAAAACCAAGATCTTTCCATTTATTTTTACGTTTATTTAAGAAATTAAGGTAGTACACTCGCGACAATACCATTCAAAAGTTAGGTCTCATCGTGCGCTTGGTACTGATATTCCCCCACTCCCACCAATGAGAGAAAATATTTGGTTGCGCCTGTCCATAGACCGCACGCACACGCAGAAAAAGAATTAATTCAGATAGAGACGCAGACTAACGCAGCGCGATTGAAGTGACGAATGTGACAACGTCGCACTGTCGTCGATAACTTAACCTCGTCCAC
>NW_012083441.1:0-352 GCF_000956235.1 Wasmannia auropunctata
ACAAACATTCTTGCCAAGAATTTTAATAAATTTTTTTACTTCTATGATTAAAGTAAATACAGCGCGGAAAATTCTATTATAAAAGTATTTGAAATAACTTTCACTTTCTGTTTTCATTATTTCTAACTTTTTTCTTGACATTTTATACCTTTGAACGACACTTTGAATTGTCGGACACATGTTTCATTTAGAGAAACTTTTTTTTTATTTTGATCTGGGAAATCTCCACTTAAACTTTTTTAACATTTTTTCTTAAAACCCTGTTTTATTTGGATACATGGTAAATAAAATTATAAATAGAATTTTATATCTTGAAATCTCACGCGAATTATAAAAGATCGGAAGAGCACAC
>NW_012083442.1:0-483 GCF_000956235.1 Wasmannia auropunctata
GAATATATACAATTTTAAAGTCACATTTTTTAAAAATAAGTCGTAACTTGGATAGTGTTAGCTGTGGCACAGCGTACGCCTATTCGACTTGTCTTTGAGATAATAAAGCGGTTCCATTTTAATTGAGTAAAGAATATATACAATTTTGTGGTCATTTTAAAACAAGTCATAACTTGGATTAAACAGTTATGATCACATAGCGTATGTTTAATTGTTCGTTTTTCTTTTATTATTATCTTTTAAATTATATTTCAATAACGAGTCAGACTAGAATTTATTTTAACAATTGGTTTCAGTTCAGTTATCATATACCCAGATAACATTTTGATATTTAATGTATATACATTGCATATACATCCGTGGATGTGACATATTTTATGTACATACAGTAATACATAAACGATATACAATGGATCCTACCAAAACTCTTTTTTAAAAAAAGAAAAAGATTACGCCAAGTATATAAAAAAGTATCGTACGTTA
>NW_012083443.1:0-674 GCF_000956235.1 Wasmannia auropunctata
GAATAAAATACATATTTTATTTTATTTGTTATATTAAAAGTACAAAAATTTAATTGATAAACAAATTGATAGTTTACACTATTTTGCATTAATGCGAAAAAATATGATAAAAAAGGTATACTTTGAAACATGCAATACTATATATATGTTTTAAAAAATTAGCGAACAGATTAGTGATTTCTATAATTTTCTTTAAAATTTTTTTTAGTGTTTCACACGTTCAATTTACTGTCTGTTGTTTTATTGCCATTTATGATTTACATTCTTGGTGACGCGTACATGAATGAGTTTCATCTAAGTCACATGATACAGATGTCATTACCTAAGCATTTCGTCGGCCGAAAAAATTATTTTTATCTGGTATTTCTTTATATGACCCTAGCAGCTTATTTAGGAGGAACAGTGTTAGTAGCAACAGGAATAATGTACATAGCATATATCAAGCATATCTGTGGAATGTTTAGAATTGCCAGGTAAAGGAATGTATATAAGAATGAATGTAAAAATATTGTGATTATAGACAAAGTTTTTTTTGTTGTCGTTCTAAAGCAAATACACTTACAAAATTAGTTGTTGCAGCAGAATATACAGTATATAGCATATTAGATCTGGAAGCTAAAATTTGCATGTGAATTATTCTCTTATGCTATATGAAAATCTTTTTTATTATTAAA
>NW_012083444.1:0-373 GCF_000956235.1 Wasmannia auropunctata
ATATATATATATATAAACGTAATTACATTTAAATAATCTCCTTTAATGTTTAATAAAATTTCGTCGCCTTTCGACGAGTAAGATTAATTCCTTAAAAAAGGGAATATTATAGGTCTTATCTTATTAAAGTCTTAAAATTATTAAATAATCAACAAACAAATAAGCATGAATATCTAGATCCGAATACACATACATGTATATGCTTTCAGTATATCCTGTATGGTATATGTATAGATATCACGTCATCAATTAAATGATCTGTTTCGCACACATTGCAATGTCAAACTCGTCAATTAAGCGTTTCACAGCGATATTCTTTATTAAAATGTATATATATATCTTATATGTATATATGTATATATATATATATATA
>NW_012083445.1:0-362 GCF_000956235.1 Wasmannia auropunctata
GCTGCGCAAAAATAGAACGTACCGCCGACCGGTCGGTCGAAACGTTCCGAAAAAGTTGAGCGCGTAAAGTTCGCCGCATATATAGGTCGTCGAAAAATTCCGAGCAACGCCACAGACCCCGCGTGTGTCTGCCATCCGCAACGTTGGCAAAAGTTCGAGAGCTGGGTGAGCCGGGAGTGCAGCAGCTTTGTACCTCTGTCGCGCACAGCTTTTCATTAAACGCGCGCGCGTCGCCTTAGTCCGTCGCACCGCGTTCGCATTTTCGTCGAGAGAGAAAGAGAGAGAAAGTTCCAGCGCGCGCACAATTTCGGCGAATGAGCGCATATCTCTTTTCTCCATCGTATGCC
The DNA here is from genome assembly GCF_000956235.1 of Wasmannia auropunctata. Lineage (NCBI taxonomy): Eukaryota > Metazoa > Arthropoda > Insecta > Hymenoptera > Formicidae > Wasmannia > Wasmannia auropunctata. Next base: position 348 of record NW_012083445.1, read on the forward strand.
GTCTTCTGCTTGAAC
>NW_012083446.1:0-2084 GCF_000956235.1 Wasmannia auropunctata
TACATATATCTCATAAAATATCAATTTTTTGATTGTTTTTATACATGAGGTTTGATCTACCATCGCAAGACAAGGCATTTAGGATAAAGTATATAACAAAAAGTTGAACAAAAAGATCCTCTCGGATATGAATGGCGAAATTATCCATAAGATGCATAACGACTTCACAGATCGAGGCAGCTGTAAAAGTTACAGGTGATTTTACTGCAAATTAAAAATTGGATATTATCAAATGCGTGAACATGTCTGGAGCCATGTATATATAATATATATATATACAATTATATATATACAATAGATATGGTATATATATATATATATATATATATCTATTAAAATATCTATTAAACGTAAATCTATTAAAATTAAATCTATCTATATCATATCTATTAAAATTAAAAGGATGATAATCTTTATACAACATTGAGAAAAATAAATTAAAAATTAATAAAATAATAATGCACAAAATTGAAAAAGAATTTGTTAAAAGGATTAATTAAAAGGATGGATAATCTTTATACAACATTGAGAAAAATAAATTAAAAATTAATAAAATAATAATGCACAAAATTGAAAAAGAATTTGTTAATAAGTTTAAATAAATTTTATTTTTTGACATAAGATATTTTTATATGATAATCTTTAATAACCTTGAAAAATTAATTTACAATAGCTTACACACGAAGAAAAATCCTCTTGAACATGACCAAAGTTACTCATGAGATGTGCGACACAACGTTGACCGCAAAGATCGAGCAACAACGAAAATTACATTTTATGCGATTTTACTACGAATTAAAACCGGGATCAAATCTGTGAACATCTGGAGGCAGCATATGTTCAAGAAAATAAATTAAAAATATAAATTAAAAAAATAAGTACATACGAACAATATAAAAATAAATAAAAGAATAATTAGTATGTATAAAAATGTAAATGTATGTATAAAATAAGTTTTTATATAAAAAATGTATGTATAAAAATGTAAATGTAAATGTATTACTTATTGTAATATTACTTATACTTATAAAAATCAATTAAAGAAAAATCTTATAAAAATGTAAATGTAAATGATTTGCATTTATCTTATAAAAATGTAAATGTAAATGTATTACTTATTGTAATATTACTTATACTTATTTTTAAAATATTAAATATTGGATTAGATAAATCAGTTAGATCAATTGCATTAATTTAGATGCATGGCTATAATTGTTTGATTTTGTGTATTTTAATTATATTAAAATAAACTTACAATCAATTATTTGATCAACATACTGAATAACAATATCTCTTTAAATCAACAGATATGTCAAAACATGTTTTTTACAATGAATTAAGAGAAAAAGGAATTAAAGGAATAAAATAGCAACAGAAGGAAAAAAAGAAATGTAAGAGTCTTGAAACGAAGAGAATTCTTGTGTTACATATGCAGTTGTCAGATGCTGTGTCTAATTAAATTCGTTGGTCTTTTATAAAATATTACATAAGTACATGTCTCTTCACCTTCGTATGTATTATTGTCAGACACATACGTAACACATGAAGCAACATGTATGTAATATTTTATGAAAGACTGAAGAGGGCTTGATATAAAGCCGAAACGATCATTTGGTAGGAATAATATAATTTTTTAAATGAATATAACGCGCACGAATTAACACGAAGACCTTGCTTGGCTCCTGGCCCATTACAATTATTTATTTTAAATTTTAATTCTCGAAGTCTAAATATATTATATTATATATTGCTCAACTTAATTGTTCAACTTAAAATAATATTTTATACATCATATCATGTTCGTAAATCTAAAATTAATACACTGTATCAAAGGTTTGATATCTTTAATACTTAATACTTGCAAATTACTAATGCTACCAGATGATCGTTTTCGGCTTTACATCAAGCCCTCTTCAGTCTTTTGTAAAATATTATGTACGTGTTGCCTTACCTTCGTGTGTTATATACATAATTATCAGATGCTGTGTCTAATTATCACAGTGAATAATCTGACAATTACGTATGTAACACACGAAAGTGAAGCAATATAAGTGAAGTAATATTTTATAAAATACCAATGAATT
>NW_012083447.1:0-406 GCF_000956235.1 Wasmannia auropunctata
CTCCTTTCTCGAGCCCTGTCCCGGCGAGCTTGTCCGAGCGAGAAAAGTCGACCGTTACAATTTTTTGACGAAGTTGCTCTATCTTGAAATTCGTCTATTTTTAGAGGATAGAACAGATGATCCTTTAATTTTTTGGACCAGTATATATGCTTCTTCTTCTCTCCTTTTCTTTTTTAGCAACTAATATATTCTATTCTATCATTTCCTACAACCTTCATTTCATTTTCATTCTATGTCTATACTTGTATTTTTTTTCTGACACAATCAAAAATTCTGGATCTCTCTTTTTCACCCCTTCTTGTTTTCTTTATTTTTCGGCATTTATAACATTATTATGACATTTTATATTTTATGTTTATTGCTTAAAATTTGATAAAATACGTATTTAAAATTATAAAAATTTAGA
>NW_012083448.1:0-4373 GCF_000956235.1 Wasmannia auropunctata
ATATAATTAATTAATTAATTATATATAATTTTAATCGTCTTCCATTATTACTCGCAGTGTCGTGAAATAGGAGAGTATAGTCGAAAGATACTGAAACATGTAAAAATGAATATAGTTATTTTTCTTCGCATTAAAAGTATATATTTTTAATAATAAAAGTGCATATTCATGTCATTACTGTTCAAAAATTTAAAAACAATAATTAAAAATATTTTTCTCTTTCTGTCATTTTGTATTTTAATTAAAAGCTTTGCAAGTGTGGAATTGTATCAGATATCAATAATTAATATAGATGATAATTTTCAATGAATTAGTTAATTTAAAAGTTGATCTTACCGTTGCAAAGTAATTAAATGATAATGCGGGGATAAGACAAGGTACTGAAACAATTGCCGGTTTTTGACTTCTCATTATAATAATTTGCAGACATTTCATTATTTTAATTGATTGATTATATTCGAATACGTCGTACGCTGTCTCTGCGACATTATTGCACTATGAAAGATAATAAGTATTTATTAAAATACTATTTATAATATAATAAATTTTAATAGATAAATAATAACTACCGTTGATATTAAGTTCTCTGCTGGCCAGACAAGCATGAATACCTCCATTAAACATACTACACTTAATCCACAAAATTGGACTATTAGTGCTACAGGTTGGTGCTATATTTAAAAAAATGGTATACATGATATTTCCATAATATACCACGTATTTTGTTGACTTAATTTTTTTATTGATTTTCTTTTTCTGACTTTTTAAATATAATATTAATAATTGTTATATTTAGACGTAAGATTTATGTGTGAACTTAAAAGAAAATATATACAAATATTAGATTTATATAATATTACATATATTACTCACAGTAATAAACAAAAGAAAGATAATTATTTGGACATTTGTACTACACAATGTAGCTGAAGTTGCGAAAGGACGAACACAAACAGCAACTTCCTCAATGTACCTAGATATATTACGTGTCAAAATTCATATAACTTAAACTTTTTTTTTTAAGTAGATTATTTCCGTGTAAGGCAAGGTTGATATTTACTTGAATAATTCTTGATGCTTTTTAATAGATTGGAACAACGAATAAAAATCTGTTGCTTTTTTCAGCTCTTCGCTCAATATCTCAAATCTTGCTGATGCAAACCAGAGCAACAGAGAGATAAAAACATTTGTGCTTAATTGTGCTGCCATCATTATACCGACCATAGATTGATGTATATAGATTATTGTTTTTAGTGGTTGATAAGATACATTAAATGGATATTCGGCTAATGTTGGAAACGGTCTATGCGTCATAGGAGGTACCAATGTGATTATTGCAAACGTGACAAGATAAAAAGTAAACATAGATGCACCATAGAATACAGCACACTTGTCGATATATCGTTGAATAACAACTTCCTCATGTGCCTTTATTACATTGCAAAACTTTTCCATTTTGTCAGTAACATTCTGCAAGCATAAGTACATTATTATTGATAGAGAACGGTATTGTAAAATGTAATTTTTTAGTTAATTTATACATCTAAATTTTAAACGTTAACAAATAAAATATTACTTACTTGTATGTGATAATGATTAAGTTGATAAAAGATAAAGTTATATATGGTGTGCCAAGATGTGTTTACATTTAGTAATATTTGTGCTAGAATGGCAAAATCATCAAGATGATGTGATGCAGCATACGTCGTCGATACTAGTAGGCATGTCGCCATAGTAATACACCAACAATGATATAATTTCATACAGAACGTTTTAAATCTTGTCGCATTTTTTGACAAAGGCCAACACCAAATTGGGAGCACACTTAACTTCACGATGGAGATTACTTCCTTTAGCAATATTCTTCGCATAATTGCACTCTGTTGTACGCGTGTTTTAAATAAGCGTGCACAATGGACTATAAATGTAGTAAATTTATTATAGGAATAATATTGCGTTTCTTTAATCTACTTTGAAGTTTCGAAAGCTATAAATCAACTAAAATCATCGAGAAGATCAATGTTAACAAAGGAAAATCGGACAATCAACTATTTGTAACAATAAACTTCGTATGAGCCGTTGTTTTGTGCGTATGTTTGGTCATTGGCTTCGTATAGATTGTAATCTTCTGAATAATTGTTGCGGTTTATGAAAAAAAATTGATGTTTTCTTAAAATATAGAATCTGAATTATTTGTTGGAAGTGTCGCTTACATTAATTATCAAATAAGATATATGAACTTGATTTCCGTATGCAATATTTTTAAGGGTACCTTTCTGAGATACTTGAAACTGCGAGCAACATCGTGACAATTTCAATAAAAAGGACAGATGTGTCTAGTTAGGACAAACACGAGAAAGTCCAGTTCAGTTAAGGAAAACGGAAAGTTTTCGTATCGCAATCGAAGATTTTCGATTGCTAAGAAAGGAGCTATGTAGCTGCAACAATCAGGTCGAATTCTTCCCATTTTTTTCAGTTGAAGGTCGAGGTCTTAACATCTAAATAAGTGGCTTTGCCAATTACTTATTTTTATTCTCGGATAACCGCGCAACTTTAAGCAATATTCTTGGATCGAAATTAAAACTAGATATTTTTAACGGGAGTGTCTCATTGCACAAATTTCCCGTAACTTCACACACTTTAATTTGATTGTGGACGAATATTTGGGAGAATTGTGGTAAAACTAATGTTTATCGTGTCTTAGGGGACAAGCACAATTTGTTTCAAGGCGAATATAGACTTCTTGCGTGTCCGCGTATCATATCATCGTTTGGTATTAAATATATGATACGATATGGTTTGCAATTTGCATATCAGCGTATCAAACAGGGCATTGGCATAAAAACTATCTTTACGTAGCGCATTGACAGTTTATACATTGTATTATAGATTAATGCCATTAAACGATTAGATTTATTACAGGTATTGTCTAATAACATGATTATTTTTAATGAGTATAAGAAACAAAAATCTTTTTATACTCAAAAATACTGTATTCATGATCCAACTGATATGGGCTGCGTTCCATTTAACGCTCGCAACGCTCGCGAACATTACTTGTTCTTGTTTAATGTTTGATAAACAACGAAGATGAAATTTCAAGAGCGTTGCGAGTGTTAAATGGAACGTACCCATGCTGGACAATTATTTTAATAGACTTTGCATATTAGATTTGATTTATGTTATTAAGTTATAATTGATATTGAATATAATGACGTTTCTTTAATGTGGAACAAGATTTATGTATACTGTTATTGATGCAAGTAATTTGGAGACAATATTATTTTTAAATATTTTGTACATAATAAAATTAATAAAGGAAAAAATGTGATTAAATTAAGAATTTATATAAAATTACAGTTCTATCTTGCTATACTTGTATACGTCAATTTATTTGTTTTCAAAATAATTAAAATGTGTACCGTTCTTATAATGTTTTGAGTTTAAAAATATAAATATATATTTAATAATATGATGGATTGTGTAAATTAATTTTATTGACAAATATAATTCTTACAAATTTTTTTAAGTTACAATTGTTTTGATATGTGCAATTAGCGAATAAATTTTATTTATTTTATTGTAACTACATTGTAATGTCACATAAATTCTGAATCGTATATCATGTTCCACTAGTCTAGCTAAATCAATTTGTAAGAATATATTTAAGAATATATTTATTAATCTTGTATAATATTCTCGTATTTTGTGCAAGATATTCTATTATTGACATTATATACAGAAATGGATATCAGCAATTATTAAAGTATTATTATTAATATTAAAGCAATTATGCATTATTGTTTAAGACGGTTTATAATATATTAATAACGATTGAATTTATATTCAAATCAAATAATACTAATGTATTTTCTAAAATCTGTACAACAAAGTATAAAAAATACTTACTTCTGAGCAAATACTAATTATTAAAAGGTTATTTTGATTATATGTTATGTTTACGTTTAATTTCAATCGTCTTCCATTATTATTACTCGCAATGCCGTGAAATAGGAGAATACAGTCGAAAGATACTGAAACATGTGAAAATAAATGTAATTATTTTTCTTCGTGTTAAAAGTTAATATTTTGATTATAAAAGATTATATTATCTCATATCATCTCACCACATTGTTTATAAATTTAGAAATAATTATTTAAAATATTTTTTCTTCCTGTCATTTTATTCATGTTAATATTTTAACATTTACATTATCAAAAATTATTTAATAAATAATTTTGTATTATAGAAAATTTACAATCAAAGTCAAATATTTTTTATTCTCTATTATTGTTTTATAATGTATGATTTTTATGTCCGTTCATTAAAAATTTGCATTATCTAAGCATACGAAATGAAAAAGCGAGTGATG
>NW_012083449.1:0-417 GCF_000956235.1 Wasmannia auropunctata
ATACAAAAAAAGTAAAAGAAAAATTAGCAGCAGGAGCAGATACGGCTACTGTAGCTGTGGATAGTGCAAAAGATAAAGCGTCGAAAGAAGCGAAAAAAGCTAAGGAAAAAACAGGTGGTTTCTTCTCTGGCATATTCAAAGGTGCGAAACACGCTGTAGAAGATGCAGCTGACGACGTAAAGGAATTTTTGGATGAGACCAAAAAGGAAGTCGCTTTGGAGGAAGAACGTGTTAAAGAGAAGGTTGATACAGAACTAAAAGATTTAAAGGATAAGAAAGATGCTGTTACAACCAAAGTTCAAAATGCTACTGAACAAGCCATTACTGATGTGAAAGATACGACGGATAAAACAATTTCTGATGTCAAAAAGAAAAAGGATAAAATTGGGAAAGAAATTTCGAAAGATGCTCAAAAAG
>NW_012083450.1:0-418 GCF_000956235.1 Wasmannia auropunctata
GCGTGCGTGCGTGCGTGCACGCGCGGCAAGGGAGTGGATTCGTTAAATGTACCCCGGGAATCTGAGTCCCGGGGGATCCGGATGCCGCGGCGCGAGAAAGTCACGATCACATAACCGGCACCGGCCGATTGCGCCGATCAGCTGTTAATGACGGATTTCTTCGTGAAAATCAGCTCTTAATTTTCAACATCAAACACTTTAGCAACGTTCGTCAAGTTTTACGTATGTGCACTGCACACAAACAAAAGTTTAATTTATGTTAAATTAAAATTTCCTTGATTTGAAAATATTATTTAACAAATATAGATAAAAATAAAAAATTTAGTATTTATTTATATATCTCGATATTGCTTTACTAAATGCTGAGTAGAGCACCATAAATAATGTACTGTTTCATTATGTAGATCGGAAGAGCACA
>NW_012083451.1:0-423 GCF_000956235.1 Wasmannia auropunctata
CAGACGTGTGCTCTTCAAGCAGAAGAGACATACGAACGTGAAAATTAAATAAATTCTCGTCTTTTAAGAAAATTTAATTTCTGAGGATAAATCCCTCAATTTCTATCTTCGTGAAAACTAAATATTCTATCTCATAAAAATTAAATGCAGTGAAATAATCGTTAAATGTGCATTAGAGTAATTTATTAAACTTCGACTGAATGTGTGTAGAGTTATAAAATTAATGTTGTGATGTCTTGAGCATTCACGTCTTTTTTTAAAGTGGAAAAATAAATAAAAAAAGAAAAATCGAATGTCCGAACATCTCAGTCGTAACGTTTCAATTTGTAACTTCACGTTGAACCAGTAAAATTCTTCTGTTATGAACCTTGCTCAAAGGAAACTAAGGCTTTATTATCCATGATACTGTCTCAAGAGATGATA
>NW_012083452.1:0-427 GCF_000956235.1 Wasmannia auropunctata
GAACATTTTTAATTTTATTCTCTAATGAATTTGAAAAAAGTAAAAAAAAAACAATATTTACATCATTAAAATTGATATTGCCGATTGCGATATTTGTATATATTCCGTGAGTTATAATCAAGAATTTTTTTCTATATGCCTTTTAATTATATCAATATTTTAACAGTTGGAATTACACAATTAATTCATGCAGAAAATGCAGTTTGCAAAGTCAGATTTAAATATATTGCGCAGCGAATATAAGTACATCCGGAGTACCGTTGTGTTGTTTTCGCGCAGCTACATATATATACCGAGAAGACGAACGATGCTGCTCGCGGCTGTTTAATTAGCAGCTCGGCTAACCAGATGCCATTTACTCAGAACTCAATCAGATCCTTCATAAGTGCATCTCTTCGGCTCTCGTATGCCGTCTTCTGCTTGAAGA
>NW_012083453.1:0-437 GCF_000956235.1 Wasmannia auropunctata
CGTGTGCTCTTCCGATCTATTAGCTCCAATAAAGATAAGAACGAGCTATATATCACTGATAATGGCATCGGAATGAACAGACAAGATTTAATAGATAACCTTGGTACAATTGCAAGCTCTGGTACGCAAAAGTTCTTAGATGCGATTAAAAATAGCAAGGATTCAAGCCAAGCTGTGGAGCTGATTGGGAAGTTTGGTGTTGGTTTTTATTCAAGCTTTATGGTTGCATCGGAAGTAATAGTAGAATCAAGAAAAGCTGGAGAGGAGGAGTCTTGGGTCTGGAAATCCAAGGGAGATGGAGAATATTCAATAAGTAAATCAGATGATCAAGTCCCTCACGGAACCAAAATTACACTCATTATGCATCCTGAAGAAAATGAGTTTTTAGATAAATTTCGTGTTGAAAACATTGTCACTACTTACTCTGATCATATAAA
>NW_012083454.1:0-444 GCF_000956235.1 Wasmannia auropunctata
AAGAGAAAGAGCAAGAGAGAGAGGCATATGATTCCCTTTATCACTTCCATCGGACGCTTTTTGATTCCCCATTCCCCTTCCATTTATACCTATATGTTGAATGTGCTAAGGTCCTGGCCGGCCTAAAAATTTTATAAGAAAGGAAGAGGATATCAACGATGCCGGTCGATCAAAAACGTATTAATGGGCCAGACGCGTCTACATCATATGATATTTATATACACTCCGAAGTGAAAGACAATGGAACACAACCTAATGCCCCGAAAAGGCACGACAATCGCTCAAATAACGAACTTAGAAATATATGTAAGATTGAGGTTATGTCACGTATACAAATTCGACAAAGCTTAGAGTAACTTCAATTAAAGTCTGATTAAATTTAATCAACGATTGACCTAATTTACTAATTGAGTGCTTGATACACGTACTAACTAGAAACTTTCT
>NW_012083455.1:0-453 GCF_000956235.1 Wasmannia auropunctata
CGTGTGCTCTTCCGATCTGTGAGAGATACGCAGTTACAGAAATCTCACGTAAGTGTTCAACATTGAAAGAACAGGATAAGCAATATTCATCCAGTGAATGGTTTAATAACTACATAAATCATATAAATATAGATATAGCAAGAATTGAAAATATGGAAGGGACGAGCCAACAACGTGCTACATTACGAAGACTAAAAGAAAGGGAGAAAAAACTAGTTGAGGAGATAAGAGAAAAATCTACTATGGTAGCAATAATTGAAAGTACTGAGATGAGGATCCAGGCAATGGAATCCGAATTGGCAAAGCTTGCTGACGTCGACGAAGAAGATATAAAAGACGCCCTTAAGGATGAACAAGTTCGAGCAAAGAAGGTAGCAAATGCGTTACATAGCCTTAAAAAAGCAAGTGTGCGCAATGTGAGTGGTTATGATTCAGTCAATTTACAAAACAAGA
>NW_012083456.1:0-602 GCF_000956235.1 Wasmannia auropunctata
ACGTGTGCTCTTCCGATCTGAGAATAACATGTTTTACACGCTGAAATAATTCGCGATGCGAGAACGTGAGATATAGCTAGAGCGGTACAAAATTTTAATGCCGAATTATGAAATTGATTTAGATAATTTTCCTTTATCAAACTCCAAACACACGGAAAAGTCGCTACATCCCGAAACACGACAGGCACATGTACCAAAGAGTTCACACGCATTGACGCTATACTCCCGCGGGTACCAAAGTCTGCCCGTGTTATGTAACATGCAATTTAGCCCGCAGACGATCTGAATTTGTCTTAACACAATGTCAAAGGAGATCCCGCTGACCGCGAAAATTTAATCACCGGTAGACACCACACCGAGTCGTACCCCGCGTCCGGACTTGGGAGAGTTCCGATAAGGGTATTCTCACTCACACTTCCGCGGCCCGCCACGCAACACAACGGCAGCCATTACTGGCCGGAGAGATGAGCCACGTTTAGCAGCCCAAGAAATTCACTTATATCTCCACTGTTATCATATCCACGCACACAAAACTTCTCGAAACGATGCCGAATTACAATCCGCGCACGTTGAACACACTTTAAAGACGCTATCCGCGTTTT
>NW_012083457.1:0-478 GCF_000956235.1 Wasmannia auropunctata
CGACGACGACGACGACGACGACGGGATTACGGACGACACCGTCGTCGACCGGCTCGCCGACGCGACGTGTCACGGTAGCATCTCGTCGACGGCGAGGCGAGCGGTTGTCCCTACGTTGCGCGCTGCTTCGTGCCCCATGACGGCGTCCCGTTGACTTCGCCACACGAGACAACGCACGGCGGAGCGGAGTTTGCCCGCTTGTCGCCGAGGTCAGGAAGCGCCAGCCGTCCGCGAGGGTGCGGCACTTGCCGGAGCGGCTACTCGACTCGACTCGACTCCGCGTCGCGTCGTCCGCTGGTCCGCTCTCTGCGTCACCGATTTTAATAGTCCACACACAGCCCACGATAATATTTATTATCGAATGGAAAAATTGCAACGCGAATGTATAACGTGTATGTATATGTTTGTATTGTACGTTCGATAAAACTTCGCAAAGTAATGTACCTGTCTCTTATACACATCTCTGAGCGGGCTGGCA
>NW_012083458.1:0-561 GCF_000956235.1 Wasmannia auropunctata
GTGTATAAGAGACAGGATATATATCTTGTAAAAATTGTAATGCAACTTAATTACGGGGTCAGACAAAGAAAAAATTAAAGATCGAGAATCTCTGAACATAAGAATAATATTAATCGTAATAACTAACACACAATCAGTAATCACAAGGATATATACCCATATACCCGCGTGATTACTGATGATTGTGTGCAACCTAGGTTGCATTTTAATTACGGTTTTGACTCGAAGAATGACTCAGAATTTTAGAAAAAAATGTTAGAATTTTAGAAATTATTGAAAAGTTCCTAAACAAAATACTAATTTCGGAAATGAATTATATTAAGCTTCAGAAGGAAAGTCTCAATCTACAATCTGACACAGAATTCCTACACCATGCATATGCCTCTATTTTAATAAAACTTAAATAGTAATGTTTGATGATTTATTGCGCTTGGCTGTCGTGATATTGTTGTCTTAAGTTATATTTATACATTCTGATTTTTATCATAACTGTCATACACATTAAACAAAAAGACTTAATGCCTGGCGTAATATTTTCCGATTATTGTTTTAAATTTAAGA
>NW_012083459.1:0-1982 GCF_000956235.1 Wasmannia auropunctata
TCTTTGTAGTTAAACTATTAGCTGTTTGATAGAACAGACAGGTGGTTTGACAGGCTGTTCGATTGGACAGACAGGCAGTTCGACAGAACCGGGGTATCGGTTCGATAGGCAGTTCGACAGAATAGGGGTATCGGTTGAACAGATCAGCTGTATCGGTTTGACAGATAAGCTGTATCGGATCGATTGGCGGTTCGGTGGCGGTTCCATAAAAGCGTTTTTATAGTTACGACTGTTTCAATTTCATTTATATTCTTTATAGCTGCTATCATTTCGGGAGAGTGTGTGAGTAATATAACGTAGTAGATAAAGTTGAGCAAGTGAAAATCTTGAAGAAAATGGATGAATTGATCGAATTTCCAGTTTTTATTGAACAAGCGCAGACAGTGATAACATTATTTCTTACTCAGGAAGTAATAAATAAAGTTCAAACAGGTAACATTAGTTAAATATATTAATAGGTTATGATTTGAACAAAATAAATAAATGGGCATCTTTTTACGAACAAAGTTTTATGAAAGTAATGAAATAATCTCAATTCAGTGTAGTTTCATTATTTTAAAAACACATTTTTTCGAAAGAGATTATTTTTATATTTATTTGATTATTGGATGTAAATATAATTTGACGCATAATCTCTTTAGCGCCGAGACACGACCGTATCTCATGATCATATTATGAATTATACTACTACTGTTACAGATCAAAAGTTGTTGCAATCGCTTATAAAGAAATGAGTAACCAAAATAATTCTAATGATTTCGCAAGTTCTTCAGAAATCAGTTAGCAGTCAGCGTCGTCTGAGAATTTAGATTCCAAAGAAAATAATTGTTCGACTGGTACTAAAGAATCGCTTATAAAGAAATGAGTAACCAAAATAATTCTAATGATTTCGCAAGTTCTTCAAAAATCAGTCAGCAGTCAGCGTCGTCTGAGAATTTGGATTCCAAAGAAAATAATTGTTCGACTGGTACTAAAGGGTATAGCGGGTTAAGGAGGTGATTTCGGGCCCCGCGCGTAATCAATCGTCATAGTGGGCAAAATGTTCACCCAGATAAAAGAAAATTTTGTGCCAAGTTTCATTTCAAAAGACCCACACAATTTCGAAATATTACAAAAGATGTGATTTTTTTTTATATTTTTTTTCTCCGCCAAATTTGAATTAATCTTTCCAAAAAAAATCGTGGTTACAAAGGCTATCCATATACATAAGTTTGAATTTTGTTGTCTTCTTCTATGCTGAAAATTCTGTTTTTATAAAAATCCAGAATATTTTAAATCGCATTTTCTCTAGATCTAAAAAATTGGCCACTTTTAAAAAAATTCAGTAGATAAGTCTTATGCCATATTATATTCGATATTTTTTTCAGATTTTTTTATTTGGTGGAACGTGGCGAAAAAATAAAAATCGGTTTTTTTTATTTTTCGGCCTTAAATGTATTCGATTGACATATATTAAATAGTTTCTAAATATAATTACTTATCTCCGACCTTATATCTGCAAACAATAGTATAAAACTTTAATGTTATAGATTTCGCGTAGTTTATAATAAAACTGCGAGGTTTTAATTTTTTTCAGTCGGAAAATTAATTTAATTGATTTTAGCAGTTATTCCACTTTTTTTAAACAAAAATCAATTTCTAACTATATCATGCACATAACAAATATGATAAATAATAATTAGGATATAGACCGCGTAAGTGATAAACACAATTCAATTGAGGGTGCCTTAATCGGTCGAGACTGGATCTTGGCACCTAATGATATTTCTATGTAAATCTTAATTCCATATTTCAGTCATTTTAAACTGCGCGCCGAATTAATTTCGTGCTTGTAACGCAATCATAAACCGAAGTCGGAATGGTGAGATCACAATTAAATCGATCTTCAATACGATGCAATTAAGCATTTTAAAAAACCTGCGAAAAACTTATTGCGAAGAATATTATCTGAATCAGGATTTGAATATCGGAAGAGCACACGT
>NW_012083460.1:0-554 GCF_000956235.1 Wasmannia auropunctata
GACGTGTGCTCTTCCGATCTGAGCGCAGTAGTAAATAATACATTTCTCAACGCCCGTTGAATTAAATATTTTTCTACTTAATTATAATTAAACGTAATTATATAGCAATGTAGACAGATTTCTACTTCGCCGCACGTCTACGATTAAGGATCATCCTTGCATGATGGAAGAGCAGAAACGGCGATCCTTCAGCGAAATCTTCCAATATTTCTTCATCTCGTATTATCTCGAGCGCAGCAGCTCATCGCGTGAGAGTGCAGTGATAAAACAAGTTATCGCTATAACAGCGAGATACGCGATGCGCGCTCCTCCATAGGAAAATGTACATGAATTTTTTCGTACGTGTGCTTTAAAGCGGGAGATTGATAAAGGGTAATCGCCGGCGGCGGTATCAACACCTGGCACTTAATCGCAATATCAATATTGCAATTATCCGAGAGCCGCGTGCTTACATTCGCTTATATTTTTCTTCTCTCGTATAGCAATAAAACAAAAACGCACGTAATCCGTACAAAGCAAGACGATCGCGGCGTTTTCAAAAAAAAAAAAAAAAA
>NW_012083461.1:0-556 GCF_000956235.1 Wasmannia auropunctata
ATCAAATTCCATATGTAAGACCGTAAACGCCATATTTAATGTTACACGCGCGCGCGTACTCGCGCACACACACACACACACACACACACACACACACACACACACACACACACACACAGAGAGAGAGAGAGACTTATGTTAGACTTTATTTAGAGCTACCCATAAAACCCTCAAATTTCGCCGGTTAATATAGCGAGCTCTGTGATTTCGCATATTTATGATTTTGGAAATATTGCGAAAAATTGTTAGGAATGCGCAATCGTTTTCTCATCTCAGTTTATTAACTTTTAATCCTTCGTGCAGTATCGCTACGGTATGAGCATAATAAATTCCATTCGCCCGACAGCATTCTAAATTAATATCCCATCGTGGAAAACTCGATGGTGGATTAGTGGCTGCCTCCGGATGCAAAACTCGGTCGCAAGTTTCGTCCAGCTCATTTATTTATGATCAGTATAATCCGGCGTTGTGCAGCGCGCCTTAATATTCCGCCCTCGTTTCCCTCGGCCGCGCTTTCAGCAGCGCCGAGCTGCCGTGAATGCGGAAGCACCGATAG
>NW_012083462.1:0-3533 GCF_000956235.1 Wasmannia auropunctata
GTTATAAAAATAAACTGGTACAAATATATAAACAAAGTATTTTGTTATAAAGTTAAAGTATTAACTTTATAAAAAAAAATACTTTGTCTATTTATTTGTACCAGTTTATTTTTATGACTTATTTAAATATAAAAGCACACTAATAGGTACAGGGCATACTAATAGAGACAGTTACCTTATACATCAATATATTAATGATACATTGTCATTAGGATTCTATTTTTTGCAACTAACATAATTTCATGTGCCCAGTAAAATATATTATACAAATTAATGTTTCCAATTTCAAATTGTCGACAAAACTTGCTTTATCAATAAATAACAGGAAAAGATAATTAGTCTATAGTTTACTCACTATTAAAAAAATTCTTGGGTATCAATGTGACCTTATGAATGCTGAGAGAAGGAACGTAAGGTGGAGAAAGAGATTAAAGCGTTATTCTGAATGTTCTGTTCATTAATTGTGTAATGGCAGGAAATATATCTAATTTTGTTTAATTGTTAAGCTTTTATTCTTTTGTGATCAAGCCAAGTTAGTTCAATATAATGGAATTTTGTCTGTATAGTTTGTTGTTGTAAACGAAAAAATATAATACTATAGTTATGTTGGAAGATAAAAAATCACTTTTTTAGACCAAAAAAACATTGATGAGAGGTGACAGGATGATAATTCGAGAAGTAAAAAAGAATTCCGCCATATCAGCTTGAACCATTAAAAAATATATAAATCTTGTATACGAAAGAACAATGAGAATTCTATTTTTGCTATTCTTGTATAAAAAAAAAGAAATCCACGGTAAATCATATAGTGAAATAATTGCCCATAAGAACCGACACAGGCGTTGGTGTGTTAAATTCTTATTTTTACAATATCCAACCACACGCGCGCGATCTGTGTGCCGTACGGTTTGTCGGACTTAAAACAGCTCTTTGCATGAAGTCGGAAACTTGTAACTTATAATTAAATTAACGAACAATTTAATATCTTTCGCTGCTAATATGCATCTATAAGATTTCCCTCCCCCTAAGTCTGTAAAGAAACTTATTGCGAAAAATAACACTTCAGCTCCCAGCCAGGAAACGAACCCGGATCTCCATGTTTGCCGGACGGGCGTCCTACCTTTAGACCACCGAAGCATGTCCACAATAAGTTTATTTACAGGCTTGGAGGGAGGGAAATTTTATAGATGCATAATAGCATTGAAAGATATTAAATTGTTCGTCAATTTAATTATAAGTTACAAGTTTCCGACTTCATGCAAAGAGCTGTGTTTTAAGTCCGACAAATCGTGCAGCGCGTTGTTCGATATTGTAATAAAGAATTTAACACAGCAACACCTGTGTCGGCTCTTATAGGCAATTATTTCACTATATGATTTATTTATTGAGAGCAAAGTTTCTATATTAATTTAAAAAACGGTATTTAAATGCGTCATTGTTTCAAAATTAAAGTGGTTCTTTAGTAAAGTACCGAAAATTTGAGGTGTCCCCAGGCCGGGGTCCACTCAAAATCATAAATATTTGCATAATTTGGATGAAATATTAAAACTACGTATATATCTAATGAAATAATATGAAATAAACGATATTTAATATGCAAAAATGATAAATAAAATCACTAAAAAGAAATTAAACTGACAGACCGTGTAAGCTGGTTATGTAATATTTTTCCATTTCAACATTAACTCTTTCCAGAATGGTCGATAATGACCTATTGCTTTTTTGTAAGCATTAAAATCGTAATTTTTTAAACTATTCTAATCTCGTTTTTCAGAAAATTCTGTCGTCTCGTTTATGTGCAATTGGTCAAAGAAGAGTCTCCGATCCCAATCTGTCACTACGTATACGTGAAAAGTTTTTCAACATTTTTCTTCTCTTTTATTTTATCGATGACCTATCCTAAAATTTTGCACAATTTCGATACTTCAACTTCATTATATAAAAAATGAGACATTTCTGTCGTAACTCGATTTACTAAAGAACCACCTTAAGAATTTTGTTTTCAGCCAAATATAACAAACTTTCATTACAGGTTTGGTAGACAGTAACTTTCATGAAAAAAATTTTAACTTATTAATATCCCTTGAAACAATGGCTTTTCGCTCAATTTCATTTTCTTCAACATAAGAAAAATAATATCCAATAACATTCAATATATCAGTAATCCTATTGCGGCGAAATTTTAAGAATTACAAGAAACATGAAAAAAAAATTTTTTAATTTTTGCTTATGTTTATTATTGCCATCTGACGTGCAATGTATTTCTGAAAAAAACTCACTCAATTCTTGAATAATACAACATTAGATCTCCAACATTAGAATGGCTTAATCGGGTATTAGCAAATTGAATCAATTTAATTATTAAAGTGTATAAAGATAAACTCCGTTCTGAGTCTCGCTCCAGTGTTGTCTACAAAATCAACTATCTGCACTGCAATGCTTTCTATGTCAAACTAAAAGATATTAATAAAATAATGAATTAAAATTAAGATTTTAGAATCACATTAATATCACCAACTCTCGTAATCACAGACAAGAATTTTCACAAATTTGACTGACAATGAGGTAATATTTAAATTTTGGACAAGAAACGAAATTATAACAAAAGACTAATTCCTAAAACAATACATATACATATTAAAAAACAATGAAATGGTTTAAACTTACAGAAAACATAAATCTTCTTATAATGACATTATTGATGACTTCTATAAATACTGATGCTTTTACCTTTTGTTTTAGACATATCTATTCATACATCTCTGTCTTCGCTTGCTTATCGCGCCGTTTGCATCATCAAATTCTGTTTGTTCCGATATGATTGTGCTGTTTGTTAATTTAAAAATTGTAAGTTTATTTATTTAACTCATACATCTTTTAGCACCTTAATCTAAATTTTTTTTACTTTCTGTGTATTTGTATAAATTGCATTTTTTATTTTTTAACTATCTTTCTTTTAACTATATTTTCAATTAAATAATTTGCGTTTTTACATAAATAATTAATTATTTATTCTAACTTATTATATCAGACATCACAGACGTATGTACATATATATACATGCACATAAAAATATCTACAACGTTCTTTGATCAAGATATTATATAATTGAAATCATGCAAATAAAGTATTATGCATAGATATTTGTTATATAATATGCTGCTTTGGAATTATTTGATAATATCCGATGCAACCTGTCTCAAGATTGTCTCATATTACAAATCCTGATTTTTTAATAAAAATTTTTGTGCAATATTATTTAGAAAAAACAAAAGAATATGAGGGAACAAATTATTAACTCTTCCAAGAGAAAAAACTGTTATAGTGGTTGAGGAATTGACCTTGTGCAATAAAATAGCAACAGTGACTATTTGTAAAATAGTCTCTATGTATTAAGGCGATGCCGGAATACCGACATTTGCAGGTGGAACGATAACTTCAAAAATACTGAACGGAATTAAAATCGCTTTTACAGGATTGAAATAGACATAAAATGTAATGGGGCGAGCTATTTTTTTGTAGTAAAAACGACA
>NW_012083463.1:0-588 GCF_000956235.1 Wasmannia auropunctata
GTCTGCCTTGCCAGCCCGCTCAGAGATGTGTATAAGAGACAGATATTATATATCCTAAAAAGCACTTTTATTCGTAAAAAAAGATTCAAAATATGGGCCTATGATATTAAAAGTTTTTTTTAAACTTACCAAAGTTTTATAACTTCTTGATAATGACTCGATTACCTCGTCTGTGATCCTATCAGATATATGCGCCGCAACAGCTAAATTAAGCTCGCTGATTTAAAAAGGGAAAGAAAAGGATTAAAATTATTATGAAAACAAATCGACACATTTATATCGAAATTATTACGAAATTCTTACTTGACTCTGTTAACAATATCTGCACCAGCTTGTTCGGTAACAGTGGTATGTATGAATTCATTATTGATTTGGTTTTTCTCTTTGCATGTATTACGAAGATCGTCTTGTACCGCGATTGGATCACTTTCATCATCCCTGATCACCGTTTGCGAAAGTATAGTAGGACATTGCTCATTCGCACACTTTAACATTGCATCTAAAGAATCCTGCATCAATCATAAGTTTCTCATGTTAAACACCGTCATATCTTAACAAAAATAATGACTTTTACTTTTGAACTTGCAA
>NW_012083464.1:0-2554 GCF_000956235.1 Wasmannia auropunctata
TATTATCAAGAGTTAGGGATAGTTCGAGGGTAGGGGGGATACAAAGTCTGAATTTCATATTGTATAATACAAATTATTGCACATTGAACAAGAGCAGTATCGTTCGATTTTGCTGAAGGAAAAGTTTTTACTCTTAAAGGAAATTTAAAAAAAAGATATATTATAAGGTAATGATTATATTAATTAAGTTTGAAATATTAATTTATTTTATGTGGTACAAATTAGTACAAAATCAGTACTAATTATACATGCTTTTATTTATTTAAAAAAAAATTTTTTTGTGGTCCTGCTAGCTTAATATAAAGCTAGCAGCGCCACGTTTTTCTTTAAAACGGCACGAGGTACAAAATTTTTATTGTGGTACAAATTAGTACAAATTGGGTACTAAAAAATTGGATAGGTCCGGTTTGATTCTGCTCATTTGGTTCTGCTAGCTTGATAGAGGTATCTTATTTCTTATCCTCGTGGCCTCACATACCACTCCTAATAAAAAAAACATTTTTCCATATTATCCCACATCTGAGAATCCTTATGCCTATTCTCCTTTCTCCTACATAATTTCTTCTGTCTTTCTCTTTTCAATTTCTTTACAACATTGCCTTTCTCCACCTTAAATCCAATTCTACATTCATTCCTCTCTTCATTATTTCAACCTCCAAATTCGTCCTGCTATTTGTTATTAGAAACTTCTAACACTCTAACATTCTTCTCTCATTTCAACTATATTTCTCTTTCCATTTCACATATATACTTTTACTCACTGTGTGCTTGTAACTCCTTTTGTCATTATTAATATTTCTCAAATATTATCACTATTCTCCCGTAAAATACTTTTCTTATATCTCATTACTCTTATTCCCAGATTAATGTTAATATACAGTCACGAAATTAATTATTCGGACAATGCGTTAATATATCGATAATTTCTTCAAACAGTTGTTCAGGTGTTATTTATATTTGATGTTGTATCTATATGTATTTAGGTAATTAATTGTGAAATTACCAGTGCTATAATACATACGTGGAATCACAACTTTTAACACTCAGAATTTTTTTTTTTGTTATCTGGATAATTAGTTTCGTGATCGTGCATTATATGTGTATGTGCATGTATGCACAATATAAATTTATATCTATATTACATATAATACGCATATTTATCTACATATAAATTGTATATATACACATGCACATGACATACAGTTGCAACGAACACAAAACTAATTATCCGGATAATAAAAACAAATTCTGTGTGTTAAAAGTTTTGATTCCACTCACGTATTATAGCACTGGAAATGTTATAATTACTTGTCTAAATACATATAAATACAACGTCTAATATAAATAACACCTGAACAACAGTTTGAAAAAATCATCGATATATTAACACATTATCTGGATAATTAGTTTCGTGACTGTACATTGATAGAAATGAAAATTTGATTATAATAGAACATAATCATATGATTATTATATCGATGACCGAAAAATCTTTTAAATTTACTATATAATATTACTAATGTTTTAAAATTTAAAACATTTATTCATTATTTTATATGTAATTCTATAAGAAATTATTATTATTAGTAGCGTCAATATGTTTACCATTTTCTTCGTAAATCTTCTGCTGAGCTTGGTCGTTGGAGATTGCGGAGACATAATCAGGATCCTGATCGTTTAGTAATTCTTCAGGAGCACTCATTTATCGCGTTTACACTTTATTCAAGGGAATAATAGTCATTTCAACACATTATACAATAGTTCTAGTTAGGTTAGAATTGACGCGGCGTTTAAAAACACAAGATGACATCAAGTGACTTGCGTGCGTAAAAGAAGCCAGATATAATATATTTCTTCCGTCATTCAACAGCATCGCCGTATTTTGCCTTAAACGCTTAGATACACACTCTATCACCCTTGTAAATATGTATAAAAAATTTCCGACACTTATTCGAAGAGGTTAGAGTGATTCGAGTCGTTGGATAGTTTCGCCTCGTGTTACTGTTACAAACCGCCCAATATTTAGAAGAGGAATAATTTAAAAAGGGAAAACATCGGGATACATTCACGAATATCAGACAACAATATACGTTCGCCGGAATGTCCAAATTTATACCGACAGAATGCGAACCACATCATGCTACAACTCCACAGCATTTGATTGTGACACGCAAATGTCGTGTCGTGTGTCACGTTATGGCAGAGAGGATCCGAGAGCGGACATGCCGGCCTTTTGGCAGTAACGCTAAATGTCCTCGTGCACTAACGCCCTCTGAAGAAGTGGATCCAAATTACATAGCAAAATCAAGATTTCTGCACAATTTGAGGTGCGTGTCCGTACTAAATCCACTTTCGAGTCTGCTGGAGCTTTATTCTCGAAAAATTACGCATTAGAAAGTAAGGAAGTATATTTCCTTACTTTCTAATGCGTAATTTTTTGAGAATAAAGGTCCAGCTTTACAGCTAAAAGGTCGGCATCAGAAAGGATCCTGAGAGCAGCCATGCCTGCGATTTAGCTGCAACCGGCGATTGAGTAGAGTGGGTAAAAGTAGAG
>NW_012083465.1:0-599 GCF_000956235.1 Wasmannia auropunctata
AAAAAAAAAGTAGCGAAGAGAATAGAACGTTCTGGCTTTTTAGTATCGCGTGATATGGAGACGATCGGACATGGGATCCTTGATTTCGTCCGTGTCAATTCGATTTTAATTAAACGCGATTTTTTTAAAAATAGATCAGTAGTTTTGATCTACGGAAGAGTGTGAGACGGTCGGAGAGACTAGACAATAAAATTCAACGGTAGTGTCGAATTGTTAGCCAAACGTAGCTGATTTGTTTACTGCTTTCTATATGGTCCCGGTGTAATATGTGTACTTTCGATTCCTCCGAGGTTCTACCTTCCGCATGTCACGAATTGATGAATTGATTACGCAGATCAGAATTGATCGATTTTGCTTCCAAAAAGAAATAGACGTTCAGGCACTAAATGAATTAATTTTCTTTAATTTAAATGGATTTCAGCAAGTTCACTTAGTAATTAGCATTAACAGAAAATTACCTTCTACTTTTAGAAGACGAAAAAGAGATGTGTTAATCTGTATTTATATTACATTACAAGCACATTTATAAGTGTATGATATGTGCTTACAATTAGACTTGAAAAACATAAACTTTTATACGTATGTATATAATACAATCT
>NW_012083466.1:0-823 GCF_000956235.1 Wasmannia auropunctata
TCTTTTTTATAGGTTTCAAAACGTATTAATATTTTGCAAATGCGGACCACGATTGGTGTTATATTGCTTTTAGACTAAAGATAGTAGATCGTGGTTGCATTTGCAAAATATTAGTTATCTATAAAGTATATATTACGTATATTAAATATAAATTAGAAACCTACAAAAAAAAAGTGTCGCAACCTTTTAGTGAGCGAGTGTACATATGAGAATCTTAATAACTTATTTCTCAAAAAAGTGTTTTTAGAAAATAATTTTATTATATAAATTTTATTTTATTCGATATAATTTATTTTATTGAAAACAAATGAGCACATTTGTGGTAAAAAAATAAACAGTACATTTGATTTTGATATAATAAAATTGCCTCATTTTAATATTTCTCAAGCGTTATTTTTCAATTACTTTGTATTTGGTGACAAATAGAGAAAAAACTGAATAAAAAAGAAAATACATTACTTGTATTATTTTTCTTTCGTAAATAATGCAATTAACTTTATTTATTAAAATAAAGTCCCAGATACAATAAATGCAAATAAGAAATAAGAAATAAAATTTTAAAAATAATAAAAATAGAATTAGTTTTGAGAATAAAAAAAATGTTTTTTTGTGGACTGAAGCATGACTTATGTACCAATACTAATTACTTATTTCAAATTTCTCAGATTAAATTTGTAAAATCATTCTTAGTTAATATTGTTTCTAAAAGTAGGAATAAAAAGATATAAAATAGGCACAGTTTTCACAATTTGAATAAATTAAAAAGAATAAGTTTGATTATATTTAATGAAACTCTCTCTCTCTCTCTCTCTCTCTCTCTCTC
>NW_012083467.1:0-638 GCF_000956235.1 Wasmannia auropunctata
ACGTGTGCTCTTCCGATCTTTTATTCGTAAATATTTTATGATTATTTTATGATTTATTCATATTTATTCATACAAAATGTCTTCATTTTCCTGTTTGCTTTATTTCTCGAAAGATCCTCCTACGATAACTTCTATTTTTCTTTATTCCTACCACCGTGCAAGCCTTTTGTGTTCTTTACTTTCGGCCTTTATACAAATAAAAGTCACGGAGAATAGAAAAAGTCTCTTTTTCTATTCTCGTGACGAACTAGATGACCTTGATTCTTGGCACGCAAATATATTCATATTTGATACCAACGAGTATCTATTGAATTTGCGATGAATCGCGGCGATGATCTGTTACACGTTTAGAATAGTGTAGGTATATTTCCATTATTCGTCCATTAAAGCAGATCGGTACCGTTCAGCTTTCGGTACCGAGCAGCTTTCGGCCAGATTTCGGTTTTTTCAATTAGCACGATAATATAAAAGCCCGAAAGCTTTCGTTTTGCTATCGCTCGTTCAATCAAACGGCGCATTCAGGCAGATTGCGTATCATTGCCCTTAAAGAATACACCTAATCTCCCACTCGGAGATTCGATATTCGCAATATCCCCGACACCTCGAAAGGAAACAAACTCCCCCCCCCCCTCTCTCCC
>NW_012083468.1:0-682 GCF_000956235.1 Wasmannia auropunctata
ATGTGCAGCTTAAGAAGAAACGTTGACAGCTCCATTTGTGCGGCATTCAGAGATCTCGCCTCGATCATAACCGACGACGCCCATTGTCGCGGCGCTCTCGCGCGTTCGCGCGATCCAAAACCCTTGATTAACCCTTCGACGGGGTGCATTCATATCACGAGCGATACGCGAGTTCGGCCCGGCGCGGTCGAACGTTGGCGAAACGAATGGCGAGGCCGTTAAGTCGCCGAGCGAAGCACCTGTGAGGCCACCTGTTACCCGGTTTCACCGCGGGATTGTCGCACGAGCCCGCGAAATGCCCGCCAGGCAGATTGCGAGAGACGTCAGGCGAAAATGATTAATAAGAATCGGCTCATCTGTTATACCGCGTGTGCAATCTCTCCCTGGAATGCTGCCTCAATTGAATCCCAGGTCGTAGAGCCGCGCGTTTGCACAATCACCGCGTGTTCATTACTTATTCTGAATCGATCAACTATTTTGATAGGTTTAAAATCGTCTGGTTAATAATAATAATAATAATAATAATAATAATAATAATAAGATCTTGAAGACAGAATTTTCTTATAAGCAGGGTAAATATTCAGCACACGGAAAAATATGTGTGTAAAAAAGATAGAAGTATCTTAGAAAATTTGAATCCGTATCTCAATCTGTATCTATACCTCTCCTGTCTCTTATACAC
>NW_012083469.1:0-769 GCF_000956235.1 Wasmannia auropunctata
CCTTATCATCCCTTTCAGCCTCTTTATATGCAAGAATGTTGTAATAATAACAGTAACGGTCTCTCAAGGAGAATGGCGTGTAGCGAAGGTTATCGCTCAAAAAAGGGCATTCTTGCGCTTAACCCTTGTGCTTGAAATTTACATGTATTACAGCCGCTCGCGTGAGTCATACGGCGGCGCGTTAATTATCCTTGGCGTTTCTTAGGCTTATCCTGTGTAGGCTTTCGAAAAGGTCGATGGCTAATATTCGAGACGAGAGAGAGGGCGGGCGGGTGTTAATGCCTTATCTAGCCGCGGGGTTAATAATGTCGTTGCCGCGTGATAAATCAGGCGACGGCGGAAGGGCTGCCGGAGAAGAAGGGCGGCCGTACCCGTTCGCGTATTTTAGGTATACCATCCGCGAGAACGGAAGAAGGCTCGCAGAGAGGACGAAAGTCGGGGGACAGGCAGAGTTTGTAATCTACGACCTCTCTCGTGAGGCCAGGGGCAAATCCGCAGTATCCCGACAATTATCAACCCTCGACCTTCCTTCGTTACTTAAGTACTTCGGCCACTACCCTTAGGCTGCGAGCTCCTAGAATTTTTGCGACGCTGTGTCCTTGCGACGCGTTCCGTAACTATAAACAATACCGTTATACTTGGCAAATATTGGTAGCTTGTTTTCAGATATTCGTAAAAATAAATTTGAAAACTTGGACATATTATTATAATTATTTTAAATCTTTATAATATATTTAATATTGTTGCGCAGATCGGAAGAGCACACGTC
>NW_012083470.1:0-765 GCF_000956235.1 Wasmannia auropunctata
CAAGTTTATAAGAATTCACGGATATGATCATTTAATCTCATAATCAGTCGATGTGCCATCCAAGGGAATATATAAAATTCTTAATTTTTCCCGAAAAAAAAAAAAGATCCGCACGACAATTCGGAACGGCATTTGTTCTCGGTGTTAAATCTCGCGCGCAGACGGCGAAGATGTTAAATCCGGGCGCCGTCGACGCGGGGCGTCCCTTACCGTCGCCGATATGCTGCAAAGATATATTTATATGACGCGCCGATCGCTCGCGTTGGAAGTACACGAACCGAAGAGAAAAAGCGCGCCGAAATTTATCGCGACGGCCCGACGTCGCCGTATCTCCCGTCGGCCCGCAGAGATCGGATCGAATTCGCCTTCAGCGTCAGCCTCCCCGGAGCTCCGGAGGAACTCTTTCACGCTCGCTATCGGGTCTCTCGAAATTATACGGGGCGCGCACTGTATTATCGTGAATCTAGACGGGTGCAGCAAGGCTGACTTACGGCAAATATTAGACAAGTTCCTATTCGAGAACTCTCGACGCAAGTTCATTCCCCTCGAACGTCGCGACTGGATTAAGCGAACAATTAAAACTTTTTTAAAAAATCGCGCAAATCTCGATTTATACAGATGATGTTCGCGAATTAGACGACGGATTAATTTCTCCTTGAAACGACAGATCCTAGCATTTTCTTAACAGAAAATTCCCAAGTGTGAGAATTATAAGAAACTACATCATCATGCGAAGATACATCATCTTCAAGGTTGCGAGTCGTA
>NW_012083471.1:0-786 GCF_000956235.1 Wasmannia auropunctata
CCTTGCCAGCCCGCTCAGAGATGTGTATAAGAGACAGCTTTTACTTAAAATAAAAAAATTTTACTTGCTTCAAGAAAATTATTTCTTTGAGGGGTACCTGAAACATATTTATTTGTTTTAAGTAAAATTTTTTCTCAGTGTATATATACACTCTATACATAAATAATTCTACTTATTACTTATTGTATATCGTCATAATTTTTTCCTATACTTACGTATGTCTTTCTTAAAAACAAAAATTAATATTTCATAGAGCTTTTTACAGATTTCTTAGAGGAATTAAAATTACAGAGAGCAAACACAATGACCTCGTCACGGGGAACGTATTGATAAAATAATATAGATGTGTTTATATAACGTCACGAAACACCGTGATCGAAAATTCTGCACTGTAACGCATCGATCTTATCCTTATTCATTTAACTTAAGCACGTTCCCGCAATGAAACGCGATTGATGAAAGTCACCGACTTTGGCGAGCTTGGTGATCGCGCGTGTCGCAGAGCGATTGCTGATACCAGAAAAGACTGTATAAGCCCGACAATAAGTCTTTTAATCGCCCGTAAGCATCGCGCACTACGGCTATCCAAATACACGTTCTGCAATAAATGATACATCATCGCTCGGCGACGTCCAATTTACGAAGCTTTATCGATCGTTTCCGATACAATAAGTTTCCGATAAGAAACAAAGATCCATTCATTATCCTCCTTATCCCTCATGGACATTTGTAAAAAAAAATTGATTTTTTCGACAAAAAATCTTTATGTAAGAAAGAAAGAGAGAG
>NW_012083472.1:0-792 GCF_000956235.1 Wasmannia auropunctata
CTTGGGATAATGTGTCCTAATTAGACCTGTATTACGTCCGGTGCGGACATTTTGAGTATGTACATAGGATGTCCTTAGAGTGGAACATAGGACATCCCTTGTACGTCCATCGGATGTACATAGGACATATTAAGGATGTCCTCAGGACCTGTACCGGACATCCGAATTACATCTTTGTTACATCCATGTGTTATGTGGGAGGTAACTTTTGAAAGAGGTGAGAGGCTAATCTCTGACAAGAATCTGGGTAAATATATGGCCTCTCTCGCGGCATCGGAAAGCGCGGTATACTCGGCTTCAGTAGAAGAAAGGGCCACGGTCTTCTGCTTTCTTAACTCTTATGATATTGCAGCGTTTGATAATAAGAAGACAGTGCCGGTATACAATTTACGATCGAGATCGCAGTTGCCCCAATCTGCATTCGCATATTCGGTGAGATTCTTCCCGATCCTTGTATAGTGTAGGTCGTGGTTAATGGTTCTCTTGAGATATCTGAGTATTCTCTTTGCGCGTATCCAGTGATGCGTGGTGTAAGACGAATTTCATTGGCTCAGTGCGCTTACGGCGTAAGCGATGTTAGGTCGTGTTCCTTGCGCTAAATACATTAATGAGCCTAGGAGTTCGCGGTACGGAATCCTCGGTCCGTCTCCTCGTTAGTGGTGCATGGCTTTGCACCGACGTCCAGTGGGATTCAGACGGGCTTGCAGTCGCTTATGCCGAACCGTTCGAGAACGTCGCGCATATAGCCGGTTTGAGAGAGGTGGATTCTCTCCCTGTTTCGAGATACCTCTA
>NW_012083473.1:0-987 GCF_000956235.1 Wasmannia auropunctata
CCCCCCCCCCCCTTCGTCGCGCCCGAGTGATTTATCGATTTATTTTCTCGGCACTATCGAACGATTGAAATTCAGTGCAGCTCCTACGCGCGGCTTATTGTACGTCCCTCCTATGTAATATCGATCGACGGCGTCGAGACAGTCAACGACTACGACGACGACGTTAACAAACTGCATCGAAGTTGCACCGTAAGATGATTCCGAAAGTTCGATGCGCGCGCGTTCCTTTCCATTCCAAGAGATAAATCGTTTAGAGGAGCGAACCGTCGAGCATTTTGACGCGCGGCGGTAGATTGGAATCAGCCCCGTAGATCGCAAACGAATTGTAATTATAATTTTATGCATCGGTGTAAAATTAAATCAGCTTAAACCGAATGAAAACGTGATACCGGCGCCATGGGAGAATAATTGTCCCGGAAACGCCGGGTTACGCCAACGGGCGTATATATCGGGCGCGCGCGTTATTTCTAATAATCTGTCGCGGCATTAATATTCATAGCGCGAAAATTCGTATATTCCGCGTTTTCTGTAACGACGTCACTTGTAAATTACACGTAAGCATCGGAAATTTAATATCAGCGGACGGCCGGCTGCCGTAGATATTAATTGCTCGACGTATCTGCAACACTCGTGCGTAACGCGACGTAAAAACGTACGTTTGATCTAATTTAATGTAACATTTAATTTAATCAGGTCATTTCGTATTATCGAATTTCTCGTCGGTTATTTATGACATGCGGCATTATGTCTATACCTGCCCGTGTGACATTTTGTCATCCGGATAAATATACTTCAGCGCTTGGGTTCGTGATTTTAACGATAAAGTGTACAGAAATTGAAAAATATTTTTATTGATTCTTTAAACGTAATATTGATTGACAATTTTTTAGTGACAATTTTTCACTCAATCAAGCGAGGATATGTAATTTTTTTATGGCTGTAGCTCGCCCTCTGTAAAAAATCTGTTTCAAGAGATCGGAAGAGCAC
>NW_012083474.1:0-1058 GCF_000956235.1 Wasmannia auropunctata
GAGACAGTTTTAATCATCGGGCGTTCGTTTGCGCGAGTTTACACGTGTTGCGCCGAACACTGTTCGATAAAGCTATATCACGATGTAATAAAAGGTGCGTGATTAAGTTGAAAAAAATTGATGGCGAGCCACAGATACGGGCGTTATTGCTGGTGCAGCGGTGTCCGATTAAAAGCATCGATAATTGATAAAACACGGCCGATTACTTGCAAGCGATTTTATAATAGTTGACGAGAGAACATTTATATTCATTTAGAAATATTCATACGAATATGGTACATCTGTAAAGTCGTACAGGCCAAATAAATAGTATTTAGCCTTTGCAGTAGGGTCTCCCGCGATATTTTAACGTAAATTCGCACACAGCGTTCAAATCTCTATCTTTATATTTATAATAAATCGTAGCTTTTTAACATTGAACATCGAACAGCGATCGATTTGCAATCGCATCGATGCATCATCTGCATAAAGAGGCGCTCTAAAAAACGACGACGGTGCAACCCGATGATGTTCGATCGATAAGTCACACAGCACGACTGTCCACCTTTCATACGGTGAATTCTCCTCGTCACGGTTGGCCGTTCGGGTTTTATATCACATTGCGATGATCGGGCGCATTCTTGCCGAGCTGTCATCCCGAGTCATAGAACCGGGCGTCTCGATTCTATCGCAAGCGGCAAAATGGATGTGTCGAATTTGAAGAAGACGCGTAGCTTGGCCTTGCGAACTGATAAAAAGGGGCATTCAAAGGCAAACCGTCATCTTCACGAGAAACGACCAACTTTCGTTATCGACGCCACAACATTACTAACTCTGATACGCCGATATTAAATCGACACAAATAATTTTGTATCGATTTAACTGTTAATAAATCATAAATATAGCCAGTAATAGCAAAATCAATCAATTATAATAAAGCGCAATATAATACATAATCAATTTATAAATAATAATTTTCAATAAGCCTTAATTTGTCTATAATATTTATATTACTATTTTACTAAAGCAGAAACTTTTACTGAAATTTCATTAAAAAATATTTTGCTACTTAAAGAAAA
>NW_012083475.1:0-1089 GCF_000956235.1 Wasmannia auropunctata
CTATTGCAGCAATGCCGCGATATGTACATAGAAAAATGATTTTTTGATAATTTCTTTAAAAGAAAAAATTAGGACATATATACAAATACATGCGCAAGAGAAATATTTTTACAAACTAGCAAATTCCAATAAAGCGTCTATTGAAATTTGAACAATGGATATTTCGTTAAAATTGTTTGCTACTGTTGAGAGATATTCTACGTCCAGTTTAACATATTTACCGTGTCAAATTACTAAAGTACTAAAACGTACTTTACGCATGCTGCATTGTGCCGATTCAACGTGGCAACTTGACTTAGAGCTTCGGTCCCCGATCATTCAATGAACCTATTAACGCCGCATAATTGACGCAAAGGCTAAGGCCGCGAATCAGGGAGCCGCTTTCGTGGAAGTGGAGAAGCAAGGCGGGAGAATTACGCACGACCTGTCCGGACAAAGGTTAATTCATGCGAATACTCGGCGCATATACGCTTGTCGAAGCGAGAAGTAATGGACGGCCGGTAACTTGAGAAATATTCGATTCCGTTCGACGTTTCATTAAACCGCTCAACGCCGCGAGACTCCGCGACGCGGCAGGATCTCGCCGCTGGTCCGGGAGCTGGAGAAGGATAGCGGGACCGCGAGAGTCCCATCCCGAGAGATGAGCGGAGAGAAGTGAGAACGCGTGGCGAAGCTATGGTAGCGAGGGGAAAGAATGAGGGAACGAGGCGCGCTCTCTTTCTCTCTCTCTCTCTCTCTCTCTTCCGTCGAAAATATTCGATATTTTTCCCCCGTACCACGGAAACGCACGGGAAACGGAGGTTCGAGGGGAACGGGCAGGGGGGAGGGGGGGGAGACGCGGCGCGAAATTTACCGTCGACTTCGGTAACTCTCGGGGGGTGTTAGCGAGAACCATATATCTCGGGGGCCGGGCGACGTCAAACGCTGGCCAGGACGATATATTTTGCTTATCGGGAAATGTTAAACCCGCGCGCGCCCGGCGAGGATTATTTCAACGACGAAGTCAATCGACGTCCCGAAATCCCGAAATGTCGCGGTCGAAAATCGTCCGCGTACGCCCGTAGATTATTTTCTTGCTCCCTTTTTTTC
>NW_012083476.1:0-1117 GCF_000956235.1 Wasmannia auropunctata
AAATAAATAAATAATTAATGAAACTTACATACAGAAATAATAAAATGTAAATATAAAAGTAAACTTAATTGTAAAATAATTATATCTAAAATAAAGTTTACAATATAAGGGAAAATGAATTGTTGAAGATTTTTGTGGCACATGTTAATATATGTGTATAACAATTTTCCTAATTTTTATTAACAGTACAATTAATGTAATTAATACAATTTTGAAATAACACATTAAATAAGATTTATTAATTTTATACATTACGTTTACATTTTAACAAAATCACAAATACAAATAAAGAACAAAGATATTTTTTAATTTTCAAAAATTTGACAAAAATGTGTAAAATTATTATCTTCATTATTTAATGCATGCAACTAGAACTTTTGAAAATTCTAAATTACTACTTTAAAATAAATTACAAATTGCATCTATTTTTCCAACATGCATGCCAAGGTTCAGAAATAATAGTCGTATGAAAAAGTTTCAATTCGCTGGCTATTGCAAATAATCATATAAGTTTTTAGTAGATATATTATTGTTTTCAATAAGTTTCATAAAAATCGATAACTTGCATTAATAAACAAATTAATTTTTTAAAGATGTCTAACACTAATATTTACACTTATATTTAATTGTTATATATATGGCTTATTCATTACAATGTATTCTTTAGACGCACTTGTACCTTGTACAGACTCATATTTCGCAATTCAATTTTTTGTAATTGTAGATATATTATTGTTGATATATTATTAAAATATATTATTGAAATAATAAATCAATATTCATTGATTGTTTTACTTCAGTTTATAAAATATATAAATATATCAGCTTCAATCTGATTTCTGAATTAACTAGTCAGAAAATGTAAATTTTTTTAAAGTAATTGTGCAATACGCCAATTTTTAGTCAAACTATACTATTATATATGTCATTATTATTCATAATATAATATATAATACAATAGTAGAGGGACAGATTTAAAACATTTTTTTACTGTTATTTCTAATACCAACTAGAAAATAGGCTTATGGAAAATAGATTCATAAAAATTTTAAATAATCACACATGCTCATACTATATTTACTATAACATTAGGAAGAAAAGATCGGAAGAGCACACG
>NW_012083477.1:0-1186 GCF_000956235.1 Wasmannia auropunctata
AATTTCTTCAAAGCAATCTACTCCGGTCAATTCTACAAGCAGAAGACGGCATACGAGACATTAATTTCGGAATCTATCTCCGAAGAAGCTATACAACAAGAGGAAATGTCAAAATTGTCTCCTGAAAAGTATAGAGAAGAGCAAGAAGAGGATGCGTCAAATATTCTTCAGAACAAAATTTATTCTTCTGATAAATATGAGGAGGAGGAGGAAGAAGCAAAGCGTGTTAATATCTTAGAAGGTAATAAGTATCGAGCAAATATTCTCCAAGTACCTGTGACAGAACCGTCTGAAAAACCTAGTACAATTGCACGCATAGATCAATTTTCTATATCTCGAGGAGATCATGAAGCAAAGGGATCTAGTATAGATGAAGATGGCAAAATTCAACAGCTGACTGCCGAAGCAAAAGCTATTACTAAACTGGAAGAAAAGACAGAAATTAAAGATGAAGATATCGGTAAAATACAAGATGCTTTTGAGAAAAGCATTAAAGATAAAATTTCAATTGAGAAAGAAAATGTTGAACATAGAGAGGATAAGTATAACATTAAGGATAATACAGACATTCCGGAAGTTGAACAACCAACACATGTGATACCTGATCAGGTAGACAAAACATGTGAATTAAAGCACGAC
This sequence comes from Wasmannia auropunctata, assembly GCF_000956235.1. Classification (NCBI taxonomy): domain Eukaryota; kingdom Metazoa; phylum Arthropoda; class Insecta; order Hymenoptera; family Formicidae; genus Wasmannia; species Wasmannia auropunctata. The sequence continues at coordinate 640 of NW_012083477.1, forward strand.
GAAAAGACTATTCATGATGATTATACAGTGCAAGATGAAAAAATGGACATTTCAGTTAATGTAGAAAACTTAAATGAAAAAAATGATGATATCGACATTTCACGAGATAAGCAGGTATACAATTTATTTTATTTATTACATATAAAATGATACAAGTAATATGTAACAAATGTATAAGATTTACCTCTTGTAAATTTAATGCATTTTTAATCACACATTTTTATTTTTATTTGCATGGAAAAGGACTCAAAAATAGGCGAAAACTATTTCTTGAAACAAAAAGCCACATTAGATGCAGAAGGATCAAAGCAAATGGAATGCAATGACAGAAAAAGGAAAAGATCTCCTAGCCCAGCAGAAGTCCATCAGCTATCTCCTGTGCCACGGAAAACCGAGGATGAACCAGATCTTGACGAATCAGTTGTAATTTTATCATGGTGTAAGTTTTTAATTAAATCTTGTATATTTTTTGGGACTGACAATTTTTATTTAACATATATGTATGTGCGTATATGTTTATATATTAATAATATTGCAAATATTTTTA
>NW_012083478.1:0-1217 GCF_000956235.1 Wasmannia auropunctata
CCTGCCGACCGCGAGTCGACTGCTTTCTTCAGACGAAATTTCTTCACGCGTTATCCCCTACGATTCAATCGTGCCTCGCGTATATGTACATGCGATTTTCTTTCGCGCGCGTCTCCATCGATATACGCTTTACACGGACACGCTTTTAGCCGGAACCGGAATTGGGTCGTGCGCGCGCTCGAGGATATCGACGGCGCGCGACATAATTAGGATAAACGCCACGGCGAGGAAATATCGGAGCGAATACGCGGCGCGGCGTGGTAGAGGGAATCGACGTTCCCGCCGCGCGGAGCGGTGACGCTCGTCCGGATTATTTTGACTTCGAGCGATCGTATTTTCGTACCTTCCTCTCGAGGAGGTATCGCGCGTCCGAAAGGAGACGACGACGAGCGCTCTGATATTCCGATAACTCGTCGGGTAGAAAATTTTAGATTGCGCCCTTATAACAGGACGCCTTATCTCTCCCTCACGAGAGGTAGAAGTGAGCCGCGAAGAAGAACCGCTCTCTTTTTCCTCTCGTTCGTCATCGCGGGATCTCTTTCCGTCTTCTATAAAAAAAAATAATAAAAAAAAAAGAAATCGTGCAATATTTAAAAAACCTTTTTCATACAAGATCGATAATATCTCCGGTGAGATTTTCGGATTATTCACCGATTCGCCGCGGACCGATTATCTCCTCCGACGGAGCGCTTTCAACGGGAAAAACGCACGCGTTAATCCGGGAGTGTTAGCGAGTCGCGTGAATGCGCACCGCGAAATTTAGAACGAAGCACTCGCGCGGTAATCAATGAATGCGCACCTGGAATTCTACCGGCTTATTGGTGATTCCACGATGAATCGCGCATGCCAGTTCCTGCCGCTTCATTTCGACAACGACGACGACGACGACGACGATGACGGCGCTTCTTATCCGCGTGTAACTCGTTTGCTCGCCGCGCGTCTAATGCATCGTTAATTAACATCGACACGATTGCCACGAACGGGCGCACGCGTGACCACTCTCGCTCACGGTCGCACGTTTGTTTACCGTAATGCTCGGAGCGCTCGCGGACTGCCGATCGCCGATATACGGGATCGGGCGCACGACGTTCGTGCTTGTGCCACGTGCTGCTGGCACAAACGCGGTACCGCGACATTAGAACTTTGGCTTCAATTCAGGGCGGAATGCGTTCCAAATGTGTTAAGCGTTGAATCATTAAAACTTAATTATTTCGACA
>NW_012083479.1:0-1324 GCF_000956235.1 Wasmannia auropunctata
ATATTAGTTGCTGAATTCGTACACAGGGAACTGCTCCTAGCGTTGTGAAAAAAAACGTTAGTCGAGGGGCTTACACGCACACACACACACATAAGAACTGTTATAATCAAAACTTATAACGGATATAAAAGCTAGCATCAACTACTAATGATAATTTATGAATACTTTGGCATTGTCGACAAGATGAATAAAACGAAAAGTTGCTGATATTATTAGATGAAGAAAAGAAGCAGTTTTGTCGCAAACAAAACAAAGCCACATGCGATATACAATTTCAAGATGAGATTTTAATGAGAGATAGACATGTATAACAAACATGAGATGAAAAAATAATAGTGCCACTAATTGCGAGAAGTTCTACAATGCTTGGAAAAAAAATAAAGTAAAACGTTTCAACGAGGGTGAGAAGAAACGGAAAACGGGTTACATTGTGAAAGCGCCAAGTTCAGCCATACCCAGTGGAATCAGTAGAGATCGTAGAATGGTTGCTTTGTGTTGAATGAGTCGACATATTGCTGGTGGTCGACTGAGGAGATTTTATATCCACCCCCACATACACGGGTATCCTAGAGCGGCTGAGGCATTAACCATCGAAATGTTATTTTTAATTTGCACGGCACGGTATATCGTATAAGTGTAAGGCAGCGAAATCTATTTTCGCGTTGAGAATTAGATAAACGAGGACGGAAACGAGAACGAAGAGGAAGAAAAAAAAACGAGAAAAATATAATAACGAGGATCGAAATAAAACAACGATGAAAAAAATAAGCATAAATGTATCGCCGTCACCACGACTAAAAAACCTCTTCCAAAAAGCGATGTCGCACACCACAACACTTCGCAGCTTTCTACTTTGCGTTTTGCTTCTTTTGTTGCACATTGTTCATTTCTAACGTATAGAGCCTCGTGATGCACAGCGACGCATAACGCAAACCGAAAGCTGCAGAGTCGCTAACCCCGAACCAATTTTACATGAAATCACCGAATTCGTTAATTTGCTTTACCTGATAGGTGTTCCGACACCAGTCAGGGTTGGAATGCTCGAAGCTCTATGGATTGAGCCAAACCTAAAAAAACGTTGTTAACCAGATCTGTTAATTGATTATTAAAACGCTATGCCCGTTCAATTAGTCGTGTCAATATTTTGCGGTTAACACGAAGTGCGATAAGAGGTTCGATCAATTAATTGCGCTGTCGAGTACACATCTTTGTTTCTTCGAACACTTAAATTTTATGTAGTATTCTATGTGGTACGTGTCGTATGTACAGCGTGAACAGATCGATTGCGACACTATTTTTTAATAGGTTTCTAATATATATTTAA
>NW_012083480.1:0-957 GCF_000956235.1 Wasmannia auropunctata
TCGTCGCGGAGAGGTTGGTGGTGGTGCGCGCCCTTAACCGCTCGCGCGCGAAGCGCGAATGACAACATGTATGTACACTCGCTCACTGAAAGGTTGCGACACTTTCTTTTTATAGATTTCAAAACGCATTAATATTTTGCAAATGCGGACCACGATTGGTGTTATACTGCTTTTAAACTAAAGATAGTACATCGTGGTTTGCATTTGCAAAATATTAGTTATCTATAAAATATATATTACGTATATTAAATATAAATTAGAAACCTATAAAAAAAAAGTGTCGCAACCTTTTAGTGAGCGAGTGTACGATGTAAACAAAAGCGGCGACCGGCGGTTTTTGCCGCGCGCAAAAAAAAACCTGCGCTGAGGCGCCGTGTCGGCCGAGTGCTGACTGCCGAGCGCGGCAATACCTATTACCTGGATGTGACGAGACGCGCTCGTGATAGCACTGTGACTGACAGTGGCTGTTGTCTCTATATAGGTCAATCGTCAAACGGGTTGCTCTCTATCAGAAAACACGAGGTAAGTAAAAAGAAAATTGAAATTAATAATAGGACTCTCGACATTTAAAACTTAAGTGCAAAACAGAGTCACGAGTGGTTCTTGCATGGTGCCCAAAGTTTTTGTATTATAACATTAAGTTACATTAATAATATTACAGTATACGAACGTTTCGACTCTAAATGATGATCTAAATTGGTCGAAACGTATGCTGTATATTATTAATGTAACTTATAATGTTATAATGCAAAAACTTTGGACACCAAGAACCGCTCGTGACTCTCGTTGGCCTGTTTTGCATTTAAGGGGTTACACCACCTTGACCGCCTAAAAATCAATCAGTAACTTTGGGAATTTTTTTTAGGAAAACAATAAAAGTAATAAAAAATTCGTTTTAAGGTTTTAATAATACAAGTCTTTAGAAGTAAAAAATATTTTTTTAATTTATTTTTTTAA
>NW_012083481.1:0-311 GCF_000956235.1 Wasmannia auropunctata
ACGCGTTATCTTACTCTCTCCGCTCGACTCGCCCAGCTACTCCCTCGCTGCTGGTGCTGCTGCTGCTCGTCCTTCCAGCTTCCGCTCGGGGGGGGGGGGGGAACCTGAAAGAAAACCAATTATTAACATAAAATACGCGTTTGTACTCGCGTCTGTGTAGCCACTCTCAGGCAGTCCTCGGATCCATGACGTCGGTGCATGCGGCGAGTTCCGTGGAATAAAGCAGAGTAATGATGTTCAAATCCGACATTCAATACCCTGCTTTATTCCGCAGACCTCACCGAGGTCTCAACTCCTTCGCTGCTGCAGGT
>NW_012083482.1:0-319 GCF_000956235.1 Wasmannia auropunctata
TTATGCATTTCTCTCCGTTCTCTAACATACATAATATTTTTAAGTGATCACTGTGCTTACAATAAAGTTTTAGTTAGAGCCGTTTAATTTGATATTAGATTTATTAGGTCTATCTTTGTTAGTTTACGAGATAAAAGAGGGTGGCCACTTATCCGGGGACACCCTGTATATATACATATATAACAGGGTGTCTCGATACTCAATGGTACAGCGCTTGTGGGCAGGTAGTGTGGACCAAACTGAACAAAAAAGTCCTCTACCATTTTGCGATCTTCGAAATAGTTTTCGAGATATTAATATATAAAGCTCGTCGAACTGA
>NW_012083483.1:0-486 GCF_000956235.1 Wasmannia auropunctata
ATATTTCTAAAAGAGATGTCGCGAAACTATCGTCCGTTATTTCTCGACGCCCGCCGCGGTGCTCTTCGCGTTGCTTCCTCGAAAGTTCATTTATCTGCGCCTGCATTTCACGCATTCCTTGCATTATTACTGCCATTGGGTCGGGATTATTACTCCGATGCCCATGTGAATTGACAGTGTCGTCGCAATCGTTTGACGCGTTTACCTCGTCACTGAAGGTGACGCGGCGAGTTGTTCGGGCATTATCTTGAGCACCGGCTGCTCCGCTTAAATTAGTCCTGCCGTCGCCAGTGCTTAGGCTGGCTATTTCGTCACTGAAAGTGACGCGGCGAGTTGTTCGAGCATTTTCCGTTTGCCCATTTAAATCATATGACTGCGGTGTTCTATCTTCCGCCCCTGCGGAAGATGTACCCGCTTGTGGAGATTTGGTAGGAGTACGTGACAGCATGTCTGTTCCGGTTGTGTTGTCTTCTCGTATGTCGTACG
>NW_012083484.1:0-796 GCF_000956235.1 Wasmannia auropunctata
AGAGAGAGAGAGAGGGAGAGAGAGAAAAGGTAGGTAGGTAGGTACGTATGTATGTATGTATGTAGGTACGTATGTATGTAGGTATATATGTATGTATGTACGTATGTATGTAGGTATATATGTAGGTACGTATGTATGTATGTATGTAGGTACGTATGTATGTAGGTATGTATGTATGTATGTATGTATGTATGTATGTATGTATGTATGTATGTATGTATGTATGTATGTATGTATGTATGTATGTATGTATGTAGGTATGTATATATGTATGTAGGTATGTATGTATGTAGGTATGTATGTATGTATGTATGTATGTATGTATGTATATATGTACGTAGGTATATATGTATGTATGTATATATGTAGGTATGTATATATGTATGTAGGTATGTAAGTATGTATGTATACATGTAAGTATGTATATATGTATTGTGACGGGACGTCCCTTTTTGGACCGTCCGTCACAAGGGTTCTACGGACCCGACCGCGGGCGATGGTTTCGAGTCCTGCGTCCTTCCGATTTTCGGAGGCGGACGCGTGGCGCGGGCTGCGGGACTACGTTGCGTGGCTCCCGCGCCCGAATACCGATTATCGTTTGTAATTACTTTTAGTCCGTAGCGATCTCGATTAGTTAACTTAGCGTATCGGCGGCTCCCGGAGACCTTGTACAATATTACCCGTCTCACCGACGCCGCAACAGCCACAAGAGGAGGACCCCAAGGACGGAGAAGCCACGCATACAGGTCGTATTTGAGTCCGCGTTCCTTTAACACCACTTGAGAACAATTACGCT
>NW_012083485.1:0-313 GCF_000956235.1 Wasmannia auropunctata
ACGTTGCACATCTCAACTCATTGTCAGACAGTATGTCAACAAAATTATGTAGTTATACAATTCATGAATCATCAGCAGTATCGAGCGTCCGTTTAAACGTTAGACAACATTGCATCATCATTAACCTTTGATCGTCTAGCGAGACTCATTATTGAGTCTTCAACGCATACAGAACGAGTTCTAACAGGGAGCTCCGGAGATAGGCGGATTCTAATCCGGGAGCTCCGAGGGGAGCGAGCGGGGAAGTTTTTGTGTACGTACATGAGTACGTACATGAGTACGTACTCCCTACGGGACTAGTTCCCCATTCAGA
>NW_012083486.1:0-318 GCF_000956235.1 Wasmannia auropunctata
TATTCCTGGACTTAAAACGAGCATTTGAAACGATAGATAGGACAAGATTACTGGATAAATTAGATCAGTACGGAATAAGAGGAATGGTACTAGAATGGTTTAGATTATATCTAAGCAATAGAACACAACAAGTTAGATTTAATAATCAATTGTCAAAATATATCGAAACGAAGTATAGAGTTCCTCAAGGATCGGTTCTAGGGCCTTTGCTATTTATAATATATATAAATGACTTAGTACAATTTTGTCCTGCAGAGTGCAATATAAAAATGTTTGCGGATGATACGTTAATATATGTAAAAGGTGAAAGCGGTACGG
>NW_012083487.1:0-444 GCF_000956235.1 Wasmannia auropunctata
GATGGATCGTGTGACTGCATGTACTTATTGTTGGCTCGCGCGTATCTCTTGGAACATTGACTCAGACCGCCACGTATACCACGTTCGACGAACATGACCATGTCAATGTCAGTAAGCAATTCAAAATTGATTCGCGTATGTTTTAACATCGCGTCCTACGTAAATCCTGGTAGAGTATAATAGTGTGCAGGGTCAAGTCCATAACTTCCAACGCAACTATCGCGAAAATTTTCAAAGATATCAGCCAACAACAAGACGTCTATTTTTAAATACAAATCGCTGTACTCGCCGAGCGTTTGGATAGAGAATCGCCGCCACACTGTGCATGCGTGCGCGTAATCGCTCTCGGATACAGTGTCACCTGTCAATGAACTGTAGTAACAATTCGCGCGGTGGTAAACATTTATCATTCAATTTTTCGACTACAGTCAATGTATTCATATG
>NW_012083488.1:0-489 GCF_000956235.1 Wasmannia auropunctata
GGCAGCGGCGGTGGCCTTATATTCTGCGATGCGGCGTCAGTGTTGTCGGTGGTCAGGTCCGTGGCACCTCTAAAGCTGCTACGGCGTTGTCCACTCGTGAAATTGGCAGTAGATGTTCCGGATCTCTCCTCCAGTGTATTTTTTGTGCGACGCGGAAGTTCATGCAATTCTTCGATTGCGCGTCTTATCTCCGTCCGTTTTTCTATCGCCTTTTGCAATACCGGCTTCTAATGTGCTACGGCTTGCTTTCAATCGGCGTATACGGCGGATCAGCGGCAATATATGTCACGCTGTTTATGCTTTGTCTATGGTCGTGCCAGTAGACAGGTTTTTTAGTATCTGTTTTTTACTTACAGATTTTAGTTGCTTGTCGGCTTCGTGAGTCTCTTCCCTGGGATCGCTCCTGCAATCCCACTTCTGACACCAATGTTACACCGTGGCTGGGGTGTAACGTGGGAAGGACTCGGTTTTGGTGGTTGTAGAATTGAT
>NW_012083489.1:0-571 GCF_000956235.1 Wasmannia auropunctata
CACTGTGCGGACAACACAAAAAGAATAACACTGAATTGTTAGAAGTAGAATAAAAGCCTATAAAAAAAGTTATCCACTAAAAAAGATTTTATGCAGATGTGCACGCAAAAGATAGAAGCAGTATGGTGAGCAGGGCAGAGAAAACCTACACAAATAGTTGCAGGATTTTGCGACTGATGGCGCTGCGCGCAGTCTGATAAATATAGATAATTAGGACTCGGACGTGCGGTCGGAGCACAGAGCGCGGAAAATGACAGTTAATAAAATATAATAAAGCAAGAAAGATTCGAACGAAACTGTACAATGCAATAATAGAAATTTTATTTAGATAAAATTAAACTTGTTGAACTTAACGTTTTATTAATAGTTAGCATCTTATAAATATAATATATAGTGATTTGTAATATATAATAGAGCATGTAATGTATATACTACAATGTATAAATAAGATCAAGAGACACAGTAGTAATTGAGATATCAAATCATAAAGTATAACACAGAACTAACTGCCAAGATCTGCCGTGTGTAGTTTATGCGAGCCATGGAGTACCCTAATATATACGCGAAAGTA
>NW_012083489.1:12330-13314 GCF_000956235.1 Wasmannia auropunctata
CTGGAGTTCAGACGTGTGCTCTTCCGATCTTCGCACTTCTTTCGTAAATATCTCGGATTCGGCTACTCCTACGTAGAAAGTACCAATTATCAACTAGAAAGGTTTTTAAATTACCTGCAAAATTGTATTGTTAATGAACCTTGCTCGATAAATAATTGTCGAAATATAAATAAATTCTCTCACATTGAAAGAAATTTTAATAAACAACTTGCTTGTGGCTTTTTGTATATCAAAAATATACCAAAAAAATCTCAAAGTTTATGGAATTACCTAGAAAATATTTTATCTAACCCCATACGACTAATAGTTCCCGAGATATAAACGTTTCAAAATTATTATGGGACTGTCAATTTGCGTTCAAATCTGAATTAATTTATCAGTACAAGCATAAAATGGAATTGGGAAAATTAATATTCATATATTTCTCAAAGCTTAGATGTATTTATATACGATCCTAGCTGTGTACCACTCTCCAAAATTTATTAATGGAAAATAGTATCCAGAAAAATTTTTTGTTTTGAACATTTTCTTAAAACACGTGTACTTTGTTACTTTTTCCAAAATATCTCAGTTTCGACGGGATTAACGTTAAAAGTATAGTATGTCAAAATTAAAGCTTATAATATGTCTCATAAAATGCTTTTTTTTTATTTCCCTGTCCGTCAATTTGTGTGCAAGATACAGTTGTTTGAATATTTTTGTGCGATGATTTTATGATAGAAAATTATGGTTCACAACTTATGTAAAAACGAAGTATTTGGAAAAATGTTACTACAACGATACTTTCTGAGCTTATAATAGATAATGTTTCCTTGAATTTGGTGTTTGGTTCCTAATATTAGGACTAATAATTTCGGAAATACAATTTCGACAAATACGGTCTTATTCAGACCGTTAATTCTGAAAGTTACTGACTGATGCTGCAGAGGCTAAGTAGTGTGATATGCCTTTTTTGGTTCTCGTATGCCGTCTTCTGCTTGAATA
>NW_012083490.1:0-725 GCF_000956235.1 Wasmannia auropunctata
TCATATGTGCAGACAATTTATAAGCAAATACATCAGAAATTTTCTTTAGTGATCACTCCTACGAATAATTGTTACTAATGAAACGTTTTATTTGATTGACACATTGAATTTATTGATTTACTGTATCGAATCCATATTATTACTTATCTGTTTTATTACTTGTGAGTGACACTTTTCTCAATTCGATCCTGGATTTAACATGGTGGATGCTCACGTGATCTGGAAAAGGAGATCAAAGGCACCGACACGAAGTGGACCTACTGGTTATACTGTGGTGATACTTCGTCCTCTCTGTCTGTTAAATGATCGACGCATGCGCAGAGAGAACGAACATTACTCGTCTACCTTTCTCTCTCGCACACATCTTGGACACAGTTTTCGAGCCTACATGCCCCTGTCTATATACTCAAAGGTCGTGACGCGACGCGTAACGCGCTCAGTGAGAACGCACCCTAAGTTGTAAAGCATGGACTAGATTATTAGTCCTAGATTATTAGAGAAGAGCGACCGGCTTATGGCAGTATTGAAAAAGTACTAGAAAATATTAAAAATGGCGTCGAATGGCCAATCCTTTGAGTACTCAATGTTAATCATACATGAGAAAAATACAAGGGTTACTTCAAAATGCTGTAACTTTGTGAAAAAAAATCGTAGCGACTTGTTTTTTTTTCAAATTAAAGAGAAAGATTCTAACTTGACGCTGGAAACAGCATCCCCGGGAAAAA
>NW_012083491.1:0-419 GCF_000956235.1 Wasmannia auropunctata
ACTTTCGGTAATCCATCACAGATTGTGGCCGACAGAGGAGCTGCCTTTACTTCCCAAGAATTGAAGGAATATTGCAATGACGAAAACATCGAACTGAAGTTTATTACGACGGGATTACCCAGAGCAAATGGACAAGCGGAAAGGATCAACGCCATCGTTGTCAACGTCCTAACCAAGCTATCTATAGAAAATCCGGCGAAGTGGTATCAAAACGTAACAGCGGTCCAACGGGCGATTAACTCCACTTATCAACGAAGCATTAACAGAACTCCGTTCGAACTAATGACAGGTGTACGGATGCGAGATAAAACAGATCATAAAATAACTGACTTACTACAAGAGGAAACCATGCAATGTTTCGACAATGAAAGAGATACCATACGCGAAGAAGCTCGAAAACAAATCTTGAAGATACAGGA
>NW_012083492.1:0-500 GCF_000956235.1 Wasmannia auropunctata
AGGAAAGGGACCCAAGTGTCCGCTCCGATTTCGATGAGCTTTTTGATATGTTATTCTCTTAGACAAAACCAAAAATTTAAGCTACCGCAAAATTCGTGCCGCTTCGCGCTTTTTAAGGGGTGAAACACCCCTTAGAAAAAAATCGGTTTTTTTATTTCAATGCAAATATCGTCGAAACTAGGAGAGATAGAAAAAAATGTTCCGAATAAAAGTTGAATGGGTTTAAGAGTACTTTATAGTTATAATTAAAAATAATTTTTTTATTGCTTAATTTTTTGTTTATCCCCTCCAACAAACATTTTTTTTTAATTTTTTGAATTATTTTTTTATCAAATTAAAGGTTATTTTAATACAAATTCAACCATGTGTGACAAAGTTGTTTTCCAAAGTATCATTTTTGAGAAATAATTATAAACGCCTCACTATACGCACACCATCCGTGCTCGTTTACGCGGCGCGCATGCAGCAATTCTTCACGCAGCACGTTCTACTCGCATTTT
>NW_012083493.1:0-392 GCF_000956235.1 Wasmannia auropunctata
TTCGACATAAATGATTTTGTATTTGTCTTTCGTTTTCGCCTGTGTGTCTGACGCGTGGATTCGCGATTGAAATTGTCGGTCGTCGTTAGACCTCGGTACTCGCGTCGTACTGAGCCACGTTTCTTTTTGTACTATCGCGCCGATGCTGACTGTAGTTACGTTATTGATTACTGTCCGGATTGATTACTGTTCGAGAACGATTTCTTTTCTTTTGTCACGTCAAGGATTATCGCGCCGCTGAGTTATCGGCCTTGAATATTATCAAATTATTTTTCGTTTTTCTTCTTTTCTTTTGTTATCACCGCACTGTATTATTTCTTTGGCTACTGTTTTTTAACCGCTCTGCCACGCGGGGAATAAACGGTAGCATTATTATAATTCTTAAATACTGC
>NW_012083494.1:0-826 GCF_000956235.1 Wasmannia auropunctata
TTCCCTGAAACTCTCTAAAATCCCGTAACCGTGGCGCAAGGTCTTCTCGGAAACGCGAATTATCACACACACACAAGGACGAGAACGACACAATTACATAAACTGACTTGGCTGTGGCGCTCGGCGGGCGCGTAGCGCGACGGTCCTGCGACACAATATCTCGATACGCAAAGTCAGACGGGATATACGGAATCTTTATCGGCGATAGCCGAATCACAAAACGAGAACGACAAGTATGAACGCGTGTTCCTCGCGGCCCGTCTGACACAAGTATAAATCGGCGGCTTTACATGAATACGTTCGTCTCACCGAAAAACTCCTCGAAAACGGGAACGGTAGCTCGTCTCCGCCACAGCTGGATTCTTAGTGGGCAGTCAGTATCTCTCACAATGCTAGGTTCGTCCTGCGTCCTTCCACTACGCTAACCACAGCACAAGTGCCGAGGGCTGCTGCTTCCGTGAGCTCGGTGGGCCGGAGGGCCCACGTGGTATCTTCCTCCGCGCCCCTAATTGGCGGGCGTGCGAGCTCGCGACCTCCGCGAATCGCGCGAGGTGCGTAGCGCCGCGGGTCCTGCGTCCCCGCGCGCGATATTCGAATTAGCGGCGGTACCATCAGGTGCGCTCCCGGGTTGGCACGCTCAGGCAGCTCACCCTCCTGGACAGATTCTATGGAGGGGCCGTCCCTGGCTGCCGGTCTGATCCTCCGGGGCGCCCTGTCGCGTTGCCGACTACGGGGTCTCTCGCCCGATCTGGGGCGTAGAGTGGCCATCCCCTTCGTCCTCGCCTTACGCTCGCACCGGAACCTGGAATGAAGCTCGGCAGCTTAA
>NW_012083495.1:0-556 GCF_000956235.1 Wasmannia auropunctata
TGTACCACGGCACCTCACCGGACCCACGGAGCGTCCGCGGAAAAGACTCAAGGCCAACGAAAGCAGCAGGGAGTTGGAGTACGGGCGACCGGGCGCCGGAGCAAAGGGGACACGCACTGGGCACGCGGCGAGCAGGTGACCGAGCGCGCAAACACGCGCAAGGATACTCAAGCCGCCAGGGGCGCAACCGGGACGGCGGGCACTGTGGCTGAGGCCCGCGAAGGGCAATACGGCCGGCGATTTCCCCAGGGCCCGGGGACATCACCGAGAGCTGCCGGGGCGAGATAGCCAACTCGCCCCGAGATTTAAGGGCAAAGGACGCGCCCAGCTGATTCCATGCCGCCAAGTCCCGGATATAGAGCGACCTCGCGCGGGCGCGAGGCGCCCGCCTGAAGAATCACCTGATCGCGCCCGTGCCACGGCAGGACCCCACACGGCGCCTTGATTGGTCGCGGCCGACTGCGCCGCTGTGTTGCGCACCCCCGGGCTGGGGGTGCAGGCATCGATCCGCGATCGAGCGCGATCGACGTCGCTTTTGCGTGCGGACCGAATAAAC
>NW_012083496.1:0-317 GCF_000956235.1 Wasmannia auropunctata
TGAGTTTCTCGACTCTTCCACGGCTTTCTTATCTCTGTCACAATTTTCTTGCTCTCTCACGGTTTTGTCGTTCCTCTCACAGCTCTCTTGTCTCTCTCATGTTCTTAGTAATAATATACGATTTATTTAATCATTACAATAAAATAAAATGAACATATATAAATTATATAAAAAATAAAATGAAATAGAACTTGAAATGAATTAAATAAGAAAATAAAAAATGGTATAAGTAAAATAAATAAAATCAAATAAATAAACAAATAAAGAATGAAACAAATAAAATAAAAAATAAAATAGCAACGAAACAAAAATAAAAT
>NW_012083497.1:0-408 GCF_000956235.1 Wasmannia auropunctata
TCCCAAGTATTCGCGTAAAATGGTTGAAATGTGTGAGTTAATAGAATGAAATGTTGTGACTATCCTCGCGGTTCCAAAAGCTGAAAAACATGTAACTCAGCTCGCTTTAGACTAATTAAATTTTCATAGTAATAAATCCACTCGAATTTACCGCTCTACTTCAATATCCGGGTGCGGCCATATTGGTCAACCGTCTTAGATGAAACCCCCACCACCGATATGCTCTCTCCAGTCCTCCATGGTCCTCTCTCACAGTTTTCGAGCCAATATTCCCCCTCCATGTCTATACAGGGTGTCCCCGTATAAGTGGCCACCCCTTTTTATCTCGTAAACTAATAAAGATAGACCTAATAAATATAATATCAAACTAAACGGCTCTGATTAAACTTTATTGTAAGCACAGTGATC
>NW_012083498.1:0-317 GCF_000956235.1 Wasmannia auropunctata
GTCAGCTGATTTGTGGTTGGTTTCACCACAGTTGTAACAATGATTCGTTTTACCTTTATCTTTAGTCTTTTCTTTGCTTGGACCGTTCTTGTTTGATTTATCCACATTCTTTTCCTTCGTATTTTTCGTTACTTTGTCTCGCATTTTCTCATAATGACGTAACTTGTTTTTAAATTCTTTAAGAGTCTCTGCACCATATAAAACTGATTTATTGCTGCTTTCCTCGTCTATTCCGTCAATAACATAGTCAATTAGCGAATCGTCAGGTATCTTTCCTCTACTTGCTATTTCCTTCATTATGAGAAAGTATTGTTGTA
>NW_012083499.1:0-303 GCF_000956235.1 Wasmannia auropunctata
AGACAGTGCATGTTAAAAGAGACAATGATTTTTGGTAAAATAAAATGTTGCCTTTTTTGGATAGGTTTTATTTTGACTGTATGCTTCCAGAAATTTTGGACAGTCGACATAATAGACATATGCCCATTAGAGAACCAGAATATATTTTGAAAGCAAAAGAAAAGTCCAAAATAGTAGGCAATTGAAATACTAAACGTCAAAATGTAACGACGTGTACCAATAAAGAGTTGTTACAAGAAAACAAAAAATTAAAATAGTTTTGATATTCCAAAAGAAACTACAACTGTTACTGATGCTGTTGCT
>NW_012083500.1:0-438 GCF_000956235.1 Wasmannia auropunctata
TCATTTTGACAAACTAAAATTTGATCTTATTTTTATGTCATTTTGATCTTTCTGTTCTCCTTGGGCAGGATTTTGATTTATGATCAATGTCAAATCGATTTCGCAGTTTGAATCGACAGGAGGTCGACATGGGAGTCAAAAAGACATCGATGTCGATGTCAATTTCGATCTCATTTCGAACCCACTTTTCGACGTCGAATCGACGTCGGGTCGACAAATTGTTTCTCACTGGGATGTCGCTGTTTTACCGACGATTTGTGAGTGTATGGATCAACGACATATATAATAGACCGAGCATTCCTATGCTTTTGATGTGGAGGAGGTGAAGCCGAAAGTTGGCAGAATACGACTGAGAGAGATAATGCGATTTGAGGGGAATGCTCTCTCTTTTATCTTACTGTAAGATGACGCTGGTGTCAATTGACAGCTGTTGACATA
>NW_012083501.1:0-426 GCF_000956235.1 Wasmannia auropunctata
TTGAATCTTTACCTTTAATTTGCTTTTTTTGTTGAGCGTTGTACGATTTTTTTTCACCGAGTTATTCAACATTGAAGCAAAAAGGACCATTTTTGCTTTAATGTTGAATAACTTGGTGAAAAAAAATCGTACAACGCTAAAAAAAAAGCAAATTAAAGGTAAAGATTCACTCTTTCGAAAGCTGTAAACTGCATTTGCATGCGATTTTTTATTCGCGCCATGGAACTTGTCAAAGTTCGTAAAAAATTTTGAGATTCGTCGGGTCTCCCTTTCTATCCGTGTAATTCCATGAAAGATCAGTAGGATCGTTTTCTCAAGTACCGATTTGGAAAGTAGAGATTTCAAGCTGTAAAATGCTTTTTTGAACATCTCGATATAATCATTTTTGACGAAGTGCTCTATCTTGAAGTTTGCCTATTTTTAGAA
>NW_012083502.1:0-411 GCF_000956235.1 Wasmannia auropunctata
CCTGACGCTACCACCGAAGCCTCGGTATTCGTACGACGATTACGCACACGAGCTTAGAGAGCGATTACGGGCGACGTATCAAGTCGCAAAACAATGTTCGGAACAGGCAAAAATTAAAGCAAAAGACTATGCCGACAAAACAGTCAAAATTCGCACGTTTAAAGTAGGCGACCTCGTACTAGTACACGACGAGACATTGAGACGTAGACGTTCGAAAAAACTAGAGGCACCCTGGGTGGCCCGTATCGCGTCGTAGAAAAAGTCTCCGAAGTAAATTTTAAGATACAAATAAACGAAGATCGCCACTGTACACGCGAACCGATTAAAATTATTTATAAAACATTAATTAAATCGGAAAATATAATGTAACGCGCGGAGTAGTCGTAGTATTAAGCTAATGTTGTTGTAAAA
>NW_012083503.1:0-414 GCF_000956235.1 Wasmannia auropunctata
TTTGCCTTCCGCCCTTCACGTGCTCAATCCATGGCTCGCAGCGTGTCCACCTTATTTTTTTCGCTCCGACCAATCAGCTGACATCGCCTGATCACCGAGCCTCCAAATTCCGCGGTTGTTTCGGGGTAGCTAAAGATTTACGTTTTTAAATGCTGTAAGTAGCATTTGTATGCAATTTTTATTTCACTCTATGGGACTTTGCAAAGTTCGTAAAGAAGATCTGTCAAATATCAAAATCTTCTCCAACCTTTGCAAGTTTGCATAATCCAAAAATAAAAATTAAAATTAAAAATCGCACATAAATGCAGTCTATAATTTTCAAAAGCGTGAATCTTTAGCTTTAATTTGCGCACTCGTTGAGTATTATGCGATTTTTTTCACCGAGTACTGAGTCGACAAGGCACACAGGGGATA
>NW_012083504.1:0-353 GCF_000956235.1 Wasmannia auropunctata
CGCGTGAGGGACAGGACGCAGGATCCCGTTGAGTTGCCGAGGGCAGGAAAACCTTTTGAGGGAACATCTTCCGTAGCTGCCGCTCTTGGTGAGACGAACGTTAAGAGATTACCATTGTCAGCCGTTTCATTGTCGGGCGGATCGCGCTATTTCAGTTTCGTTGTCCGCGTAATCGTGTGTTCGTGTGTAGAGTCAATGTGTGCCATCCGCCCGGCATAGAGTTACGCGAATCGAGTAGAGTATTGTGCGCTCGCCTTGCCACAGCCGGGTCACTTGTGCGTTTCTTATGTGTTATTTCGTGTTTCTTTTGCGTTATTGAGCGTCAGAACTTTTGCGTGTTAGCGTGCCGAATG
>NW_012083506.1:0-508 GCF_000956235.1 Wasmannia auropunctata
TGTATTGTGAAATTCACGGTTTTTGATAGAACAAAATTCTTATTCTCTGCTCCCTATAGCCTTTATTCTGTGCAGCCCCTTACTGTCCGGAAACTTTTCAAGGGGACTGTAGTTTATAAAAACAAAGTGTGACCGAAATCCGAACGCGAATGTAAACACGCGTGATACACGCGTGACACTGTCCCGAGTCGTTCGTCATTGTCTCTTTGGTTTCTTTCTTTTCCTTCCCCTATGGATTCCTTAGGCTCCGAATACCATGGGTCTCTTAATTATATAATTAATCCTCCCCGGAGTGATCACACGTGTTTCCATCATATATAGATACATAGATTATTAATATATATATATAGGCGAGCACGTGTTTCCTAGAGTCCTAAATTATCAGAGAAGCGCGACCGGTGTTACGAGTCCTGATTGGACACGCAAATGGCCAATCATAAGATTGATTTATCGCTATTATAAATGGCTACCGAATAAATCAAACTTATGATTGGCCATTCGACGCCAA
>NW_012083507.1:0-518 GCF_000956235.1 Wasmannia auropunctata
TAAATAAAAATTATCAAATACTTTATTTTTAGAAAAATAATTTTAAAAATTATTTATTTATTTTTTTATAGATGTTTACATTATTTCGGCTCGAGCGAAAAACTGGAGGCTCATACAATAGATTGCGGCAAGATGAACAATTGTGCGATCAGGTTGCCGAGCGAAGACGACAAGTGGCTCTGTTTTAATAACAACAACAGGAAGGAGCGAATGCCATTCGTCGTGTACGCGGACCTTGAGTGCATCCTGGAGAAGACGGACAACGAGGAAACAGCGAGCTACGAATACCAACATCATCGGGTATTTAGTATAGGTTATTACCTTCACTGTTCATATGACAACTCGTTGTCCGTATATCGATTTCGGCGTGATAAAGATTGCATCGCATGGTTCGTCGAAGAACTTAAAAATTTAGCGCACAGAATAAAGTCTGCTCTGTCCGGTAACGTTCCGATGGCGGAATTGACGCGCGACGAACGTGATAAATTTAACAGCGCCGCGAATTGCCACATATGCGA
>NW_012083508.1:0-316 GCF_000956235.1 Wasmannia auropunctata
TGGTTTACCAATATCAAAACTCTCTTGCATATGTTTTAGAAACTGTCGTTCAACTCTTTTTTTAGGTATTTTACTTAATAAAGGATACTTCATACTACCGTTGTTATTTTTAGTAATATTTTTGTTATTTTTATTATTATTTTTATTATTAATCACCCATTCACCCGGATGTAAACACCAATTACATCCGAAACGCCCATTAAATTGGGTCAAACCTTGCATGGGTGCGCGTGCTATAGAATCGACGCAGCAAATGGTACAATAAATTTTAATACATTTTTGAATACCTAATATATTGCATACAATTCCAGAATTA
>NW_012083509.1:0-413 GCF_000956235.1 Wasmannia auropunctata
TCGTGGGATGAGAATACACGTGCAAAGTAGTGAGACTTTTACGGAGGTTGGAATATTTGCAAAAATCTGTAATCACAATAGATAGTTATTTTAACAATAGATGTTATTTTATATCCATCCTGTACATATTTGTTTTTAGCAATGAAGACACGTCGCAGCGGGCGGGCAAGGAGAGAAAGACTCAAATCAAAATCGAAATCAAAACCAAAGGAGATTAAAACGTGAGCGAAATAATTTGAGATTCGAAACGTAGACATTTATTTGTCTACGTGGCTCTTGGAGCGATTTGATGAAACTCCGATTAACTTGGTTGGCGAGAAATTATTTTAAAACAAAATTTTCTACGCTAAATTTCTTCATACGTAATAACTTCGTATAGCATACAACTGAGTCGACAAGGCACACAGGGGATA
>NW_012083510.1:0-376 GCF_000956235.1 Wasmannia auropunctata
TTAGGTTAAGATATCCTAATACTTTCCTCACTCTTATAACAATATATACATACACATTAATTATTACATAAATCTTAAAAGAGAAAAAGATATAGCTTTAAAATATTATTTAGTGACGCCTGACAACAATATTTAAATATAATATTAGGTATATTGTTCTCCAAGAATACTGACCGCTTGTTCATGTCAACTCAGTTGGCAGTAACTGGCCCGTATAGATATGTTCACGCATAACTAGGCTCATATACTGTCGGCAGTAATGCGGGCAAACCTTAAATGATTGTCTCTAATACTGCCATTTTAATATTAAATTAAAAAGTACCAATCACTTTTTTTATTATTTATTGAAATGTCATTTAAGCATTATCATATAACT
>NW_012083511.1:0-407 GCF_000956235.1 Wasmannia auropunctata
TGGATTGGGATGGGAAGACGGGATGATTTCGTACAGCATGGCGAAACACCTGATTTCAACAGCTGTGTGTGGTGAAGAGGATGATACCGACGAGGCTATCGTGTACGTTAAAGGATATCAAAAACGAGAATGGCTCGGTGATATGCTCGATGTGAGAGTAGTCATTGAAACTCTGGATACCGATTACGAAGATGTAGTTTCTTTGAATAATCTAACAAGGAGAGTTACCCAGGTGTCCCCCTCCAATTTTGATGAGTTTTTGATATGTTATTCTCCAGACAAAACCAAGAATTAAGCTACCGCAAATTCGTGCCCGATCGCACTTTTAAGGGGCGAAACACCCCTTAGAAAAAAAATCGGTTTTTTCATTTCAATGCGAATATCGTAGAAACTAGGAGAGATAGAAA
>NW_012083512.1:0-373 GCF_000956235.1 Wasmannia auropunctata
TTTTTTTCAAAAATTTTTCGATTCGTGAAACGAAAAATTGCGATATCTTTTTTCATATTCATTTTACGGCTACGAGTAATAAGAACTATTGTTAGAACTCTTGGGGTGCTATTCAGAACTGTCGACAGAACTGCCGGAACTATTAATTTTTTCGCCCTCGGAACTTAGAAATTTTTCGAAACGTGCAGGAACGAAAAATCGCGATATCTTTTTTGATATTCATTTCACGGCTTTGAGTGATAAGAACTATTGTTAGAACTCTTGGGGTGCTACCCAGAACTTTCGACAGAACTGCCGGAACTGTTAATTTTTTCGCCCTCACGTAATAACTTCGTATAGCATACAACTGAGTCGACAAGGCACACAGGGGA
The DNA here is from genome assembly GCF_000956235.1 of Wasmannia auropunctata. Classification (NCBI taxonomy): domain Eukaryota; kingdom Metazoa; phylum Arthropoda; class Insecta; order Hymenoptera; family Formicidae; genus Wasmannia; species Wasmannia auropunctata. The sequence goes on from NW_012083512.1 coordinate 372, forward strand.
TA
>NW_012083513.1:0-358 GCF_000956235.1 Wasmannia auropunctata
CGTTGTAGACCAGATGGAAGGCTCACGGAATGAGAACCGCGGAGAAACTCGACGCCCTCCGGTCAACGCGACGCTCGACACAACGTGCGGGCGCACCGGTGACGACGTACGAAACCAACGCGGAACAGGAGACGAGTATATAAAATTAAAAGAAGCGCGAGAATCGATTCCGAAAACAGACGGATCGTCGCGGAAGCAAGTACGGGAGTTTCTAAACGCGTGCGATTACGCGATAAAAGAGATAGACCCGGCTAAAGAAAACGCGTTAGTAAGAGCGATCCTAGGTACTAAGTTAACCGGGAAGGCCATGTACGACTTCCAAACTAAGGAACTGAGTCGACAAGGCACACAGGGGATA
>NW_012083514.1:0-417 GCF_000956235.1 Wasmannia auropunctata
AAATTGCAGACGGATCTCATTGACATTCTCGTTCGTTGGCGTCGACATCGATATGTGTTCGCAACCGATATCGAAAAAATGTATCGTCAAATTCGCGTACATCCAGACGATTGGCCGCTTCAGAAGATTTTCTGGAGAGACTCTCCGTGTGAACGGCCGCGAGAATATTCCTTATGTACCGTGACATATGGTCTTGCTTGCGCGCCATATCTCGCACTTCGCTGTCTGCAACAGCTCGCAAACGACATCGACTCCACTCGCGGTCTAGCTGCCGAAATTCTACGCCGCGATACGTATGTGGACGACATTCTATCAGGGTCAGATGACATCTCTACAACGAAAGAAAAGATGCAGCAGCTCAAAGACGTAATAACTTCGTATAGCATACAACTGAGTCGACAAGGCACACAGGGGATA
>NW_012083515.1:0-307 GCF_000956235.1 Wasmannia auropunctata
TTTAAATAAATATATTCGTACAAACAGTCTACCTTTCATATAATTAAGTGTAAAATATTTATCCTTTTCATTTCTGAATGAATCACGTTCGTCTTTCGGTGTCCGTTTTCTCGTGTCCAATTAAACGGTATCCGTTTTCCCGTGTCCGACTGCAAGTTGTTCGATTGAACGATGTCCGACTGAACGGTGTCCGATTGCACGGTGTCCGATTGCACGGTGTCCAATTGCACGGTGTCCGATTGCTCGGTGTCCGACTGAACGGTGTCCGTTTTCNCGTGTCCGATTGAACGGTGTCCGTTTTCCCGTG
>NW_012083516.1:0-392 GCF_000956235.1 Wasmannia auropunctata
TTATAGAGTTCGCGTAGTTTAAACTGAGAGGTTTTAATTTTTTTCAGTCGGAAAATCAATTTAACTGCTTTTAGCAGTTATTCCACTTTTTTTAAACAAAAATCAATTTCTAACTATATCATGCACATAACAAACATGATAAACAATAATTAGGATATAGACCGCGTAAGTGATAAACACAATTCAATTGAGAGTGCCTTAATCGGTCGAGGCTGGATCTTGGCACCTAATGATATTTCTATGTAAATCTTAATTCCATATTTCAGTCATTTTAAACTGCGCGCCGAATTAATTTCGTGCTTGTAACGCAATCATAAACCGAAGTCGGAATGGTGAGATCACAATTAAATCGATCTTCAATACGACTGAGTCGACAAGGCACACAGGGGATA
>NW_012083517.1:0-348 GCF_000956235.1 Wasmannia auropunctata
TTATCTTATAGTAAGATTGGTAAGATGGCCGATGTCAACAGCTGTCAATTGACACCAGCGTCATCTTACAGTAAGATAAAAGAGAGAGCATTCCCCTCAAATCGCACTATCTCTCTCAGTCGTATTCTGCCAACTTTCGGCTTCACCTCCTCCACATCAAAAGCATAGGAATGCTCGGTCTATTATATATGTCGTTGGGGTGGAGCGAGCGGCGAGAAGAGAGCGGCGTGGGTAGGTGGCGCGGCGAGACTAGAGGCATAGATAAAGAATATAGAGATGGATAAACGGAAGATGGAAAGGGGACCAGTAAGTAAACTGAGGGGGGGAGAGAGGGAAAGAACGCAATCG
>NW_012083518.1:0-468 GCF_000956235.1 Wasmannia auropunctata
TTGAAATGTTGAAGTGACACGTTATGTAAAAAAAAGAATTAATTAAATAATAATCTGATCTGTGTCAGTTAGTGATAACGTCTTCATTAAAATTAACAAAAATTTATTAAAATAAACGTTTATTTGGAACTGTACGTGATCCATCGAAATGGAAATTCCGTCTTTCTCACGAAGCTATACAGAAGTCATCGAATCTTTACAAGGTAATTGATGTATGTATGTATGTGTGTGTGTGTGTGTGTGTGTGTGTGTGTTGTGTGTGAGCAAGAGAGAATGTAATCGCATGTCCTTAAAATGTCATGTGTATGCGCGCGTGTAGCAGTCAGCTGATCGTCGCGAGGGTCCCGCGTACCGCCTGCGTCCGACAGTAAGTTGCGCGCCCCTGTCTACCTTCCATACGCGGCCCATAATTTGCTAACTATTTCTTGTTATAATTTGAAAACTAAGCTTCGGGTAAAATTTTGGTAA
>NW_012083519.1:0-614 GCF_000956235.1 Wasmannia auropunctata
GCTCTTCCGATCTAGAGAGTTGCATTTAAACTTAACAATCGAGTTTATTAGAATCTAGATTAACATAATTCATAGTATCTACAAATTTGAGTATGACATTGATTGAATGCGTTTGGTAGGCCTTTAGTTTCATTTCGAAATGTTAAACAAGATTACAAGCAAATAGTTTATTATCGGCCTAACTAAGTTTATGTCTAAATGTTATAATTAAAATTCGTAGCGCGTCGAGAGTTCAAGGCACAAATAATTCGGAAATTAAAACAATAATTGAGATTACGGTTACATCGATCTGAATACAAGAGGGTGAGCGAGGGAGTGAATATCGGAAAATAATAAGATAATAAGCATAATAGCGGATAAATATGTTTATACGTATGTACATATGTACATTTTATGATGTCGCCGTTAATCTTCGGGGAGCTCCTCCAGCGTGGCGGTAGAAGGGGGAAAGAAATTGTAAAAGAAGAGGACGGGAATTATATAAGGGAAGCGGGAGCCATGGAGGAATAATGGGATCGAGTCGTGTGGCCTGAGCCTAGCGACTGCGGCACGAATTTCCTCGACGCTGAAATCATCCGGGCCTATGGTGTAGGTGCCGGGTTCCAGCGGGGAAA
>NW_012083520.1:0-316 GCF_000956235.1 Wasmannia auropunctata
GAGATACTTAATAAATATATATGTATTAAACAGAAATTTACATTTACTAAATGGTTATTTAAATTGTATTAATTAATACGTGAACAATTATTTCATGATAAAATTTTATTAAATTTTCTTTATAACTAAAAATATAAAATAATTATTGTTTGGATGATTTTTTAATAAAAATGTAAAAAAAATTTTTGCCTACATTTGGTATTAATCGCTTCTTAATCCAATACAGTTTTATGTGATGTACTTATTTGTATTTTAATTATCGATCATGTTATTTTATGTTAACATTTATAAAAAGATCGGAAGAGCACACGTCTGA
>NW_012083521.1:0-562 GCF_000956235.1 Wasmannia auropunctata
TCAAGCTGGTCACAATGCGCACGACAACGAGATGCTGTCGATTATCGAGGAACTTCGCGAAGCGGGTATTATTATAAATTAAACGACACAGTACGAATCATTTAGTCTACATCGAAATGCCGATCAACAAGTTTGGGACGTCGCTCGGTATAGGCGGAACAAGTTCGTATTAGTACTACCAGTCGTAGTACTACCAGTTGAGTGGTCTACTCAGAAATTACGTGCGTGATAACGCTCTTTGCATAGTTGCATCTGACTTTGACGCAAGGTCACGCAAGATTCGACGTGTAGCACTGCCAGTAGATGATAGCGATGTTGCCAACAAACGTTTCGTGCAACAGACGATACAAGTTTTGAAAGATCGACAGGACGAAATCGAGAGAAAGATTACCGCGCTTCAAAATAATATGCAAATGCTGATTAACTTCGAAAGTCGATTCAAGAAACGCATCATCGCGCTGAATAGAAAAGACTCGAACATGCCGAAAAAGAGAAGTCTCGAAAAGCAGCAACTGATCGAGGAACTGTACGCTCCCGCGAGAAGAAATTTTCCACGAAGACA
>NW_012083522.1:0-439 GCF_000956235.1 Wasmannia auropunctata
AAAAAAACTCAATATAAAGTCATTCTTTAGTCATTTGAAATCTAGATTAGAAATCTAGATTTTATAATGTAAAAAATGACGTAAATTCGGTCAATTTAACGTTAAATTAATATTATTTTGACTTTTCTGTTCTTTGGGTCGATTCGATGTCGATTCGACGTATTTTCGACCAATTATTTCTCACTGGGTATACAGGGTGATTCAGAACAACCCCTCGTCCTTGAAAAGACGTATTCTTGACTCAATTTTAAGACGATTTTTCCTTTGCAAAAATTTTGTCCGAAGCTTAGTTTTTAAATTATAACGAGAAATAGTTAGCAAATTACGGGCCGCGTACGGAAGGTAGACAGTGGCGGCGCAACTTACTATCCGACGGCAGGCGGTACGCGGGACCGTCACGACGATCAGCTGACTACACGCGTGCATAACTATGCGTTTA
>NW_012083523.1:0-420 GCF_000956235.1 Wasmannia auropunctata
GAGAATGTTTTACAAAAATTATTATCAAAAATTTGTTTAGTTTATTTAGATGATGTGATTATTTTTGGAAAAAGTTTCGAAGAAATGATCGAAAATCTTAGAAAGGTTTTCTTGCGATTACGTTCAGCTAATTTAAAGATTAATCCTAAAAAATGTGTTCTTTTCGGGAAAAATGTAAAATATTTGGGACATTTAATTTCTTCTGAAGGCGTTGCAACAGATCCGGAAAAAATTGCTGCCGTGAGAGACTGGCCAATACCTCATAGTAAAAAACAATTAAGAAGTTTTCTCGGATTTTGTTCTTATTATCGGAGATATATTAAAGGATTTTCTTCTATAGTAAAATCATTGTATACATTAACAGAGAGTCAAATTAAATTCGTTTGGGGGAAAGAACATCAAAAGACGTTTGATGATTTA
>NW_012083523.1:12771-13112 GCF_000956235.1 Wasmannia auropunctata
GCGATCAAAAGGAATGCGCAAACAGCCGGGACGGAGCAAGGGCTTCCGGGAGCACATCTGGTCGGCAACCGACGTTTCGTGACATCAGCTGATGCCCGGCACACCACGATCACGTGTCAATGACGGTGTGCATTCCGCGCTTGTTTTTTGGCATTTTCGCGATTAGAAAAATACTCGACAAACAACATGCCTTGAGTATAAATGGCAGAGCTCCCGCCCGGAGTCCAGTCAGTCCTTTTCTCAGTTTTCTCAGAAAAGATCTCAGTATTCTCGGTTTCGGTCGCTCGCGTTGCTTCGTCGCACCGTCACCTTGCCGTTCGTGTGCCGCGAACTTGCGATTA
>NW_012083524.1:0-331 GCF_000956235.1 Wasmannia auropunctata
AAAAATAAATAAATAACCATGACATGAATTAAATAAAAATAAGGAATGATATAAGTAAAATAAATAAAATCAAAATAAATAAACAAATATTATATTATATAAAATGTGAATCAAATAAAAATAAATAAAGTAGAACATGATATGAATTAAATAAAAAAATAAGTAATAGATTTAAGTAAAATAAATAAAGTCAAATAAATAAACAAATATTATATGAAATATAAATCAAATCAAGTAAAAAATAAAATAAAATAGAACATGATATGAATTTAAAAAAAATAAGGAACGATATAAGTAAAAGATCGGAAGAGCACACGTCTGAACTCCAGTC
>NW_012083525.1:0-439 GCF_000956235.1 Wasmannia auropunctata
GTCTTATGCCATATTATATTTGATATTTTTATCAGATTTTTTTATTTGGTGGAACGTGGCGAAAAAAAATAAAATCGGGTTTTTTCTTATTTTTCGGTCTTAAATGTATTCGGTTGACATAATATTAAATAGTTTACTAAATATAATTACTATCTCCGACCTTATATCTGCAAACAATAGTATAAAACTTTAATGTTATAGAGTTCGCGTAGTTAAACTGAGAGGTTTTAATTTTTTCAGTCGGAAAATCAATTTAACTGCTTTAGCAGTTATTCCACTTTTTAAACAAAAATCAATTTCTAACTATATCATGCACATAACAAACATGATAAACAATAATTAGGATGTAGACCGCGTAAGTGATAAACATAATTCAATTGAGAGTGCCTTAATCGGTCGAGGCTGGATCTTGACACCTAAGATCGGAAGAGCACACGTC
>NW_012083526.1:0-402 GCF_000956235.1 Wasmannia auropunctata
AACGGTTATTCACTTATTAAAATTCGCAAGTAAATTTATCGACCTTAGTTATATAAATTAGAATCGATAAATTACCATCAATGAAATTACCATCAACGAAATTACCATCGATGACTTACCATCGATGAGTTACCAACAGTAGTCGCTCGAACATTTACCGACCTCAGTTCACGTCAACTAGGGCCGATAAGGTTACCATTAGAGAATACCGACGGTAGTAAAATACCGACTCTCGAGAAATTACCTTTTGATAAATCCAATTACCATTTGATGAATCTAATTACCACTCGATTACCATTCGATAAATCCAGTTATCATTTGATAAGTTTAATCTCATGATAAATTCGATTCCACGCTGTAACTTGCGAAATAAGCCGAGGCAGGCGTAGAATATCATTATAA
>NW_012083527.1:0-331 GCF_000956235.1 Wasmannia auropunctata
TATGAATCGATAAATCGCAATTTTATACAAGAATTTCGATTCTTTTTATTCTCGGTGCTTTGGACATTTTTTGTAAACGATATATATTTTTCTTTCGTTATTGGAAGTAGTTCTACACGCCCTTGGTATGCTTCAGCTATTTCCTTGATAACAAAATGCGCATCGTAGCCGGACAAATTGTGAAAAACTACTGGAATGCAATGCGAATCTTGGTAATTTAAGTTGCAATTTGAATGTGCCGGACCTCTATATCGTCCAGTCAAATGACAGTGATCGCGTATCCGTGAGTCGTCAGGCGCGAACGGTTTCTCGCACACGTGACAGTGTGTGG
>NW_012083528.1:0-365 GCF_000956235.1 Wasmannia auropunctata
TTTCTTTGACTTACATATAATGCATCGCAAGAAGAAGTACGGCTAGACGCATCCCCATTAGGCCTCGTTCACTTGACCAGTCTTATCCCCGCAGTCTTCCAGAAGTTCCTCTTCTCCTCGATGTAGAGACAGGATGAGCAGAACGGCTTGGAGCCACTGGAGCTACTGCAACTGAGTCCTCTTCTGCTGTAATCCTCCTGGTGTCCAGAGAATCGGCTGATTCTCTTCGATGCTTTTCAGGTATAATCCCACCGCTGCCACCAAAATTTTATAACTGTGACGTCCTGGTGAAGCGAACTCCTGTTCGTTCCCTGCAGAGCGTCGTTTTGTGGGTCCTTCGCTGGCGGTTAAGAGGGTTAAAACCT
>NW_012083529.1:0-306 GCF_000956235.1 Wasmannia auropunctata
TAGCGTCTGAGTTCCTTGGCCGTTTTTGGTAAATTATATTCACGTAGGCCTTTGATTCGGTCAGGTAGTGGTTGTGTACCTTCCGAATTTACTAGGTAACCGAGGAAGGTTACTTGGGAGCGTCCAAAAACACTTTTTGCAGGATTGATTACAACGCCGTACTCGTTCAGGCGTTCGAAGAGAATGCGGAGGTGCTCCAGATGCTTTTCCTCCGTTTTCGATGCGATCAGGATGTCGTCGAGGTATGCGTAGCAGAAGCTTAGTCCACGCAATACCTCGTCGATAACTGAGTCGACAAGGCACACA
>NW_012083530.1:0-708 GCF_000956235.1 Wasmannia auropunctata
AAGTCTGTTTCATCAATTGGTTGTGAAATTAGCTAAATAAATAAAATATTCTTCGCTTTTCGAAATCCAATAAAAGGATTATTACTGAGTTTGATATTCATTCACCGCCTCAATCCCTTCGTCTCAGATCGTCTCTAGCTCTCGCACCCCTGGGTATTGCCGCATAGGTAGCCCTTAAATATCGAGAGCACCCGTCTCTGTGGAGCCGAGGCATCCATTGAGAAGGTGAGTCTTTCATGTTCAAATTTAAAAGGATTGGCTTGGGAGTAAAGTAAAGATAAATGGTGGCAGCGGTTTTCTTTTATTATCATAATTGAGTTTTTCGTGATTTCTTTATTAATCCGCTCAAGCAAGAATTGACAGTAATTTCAATTATTACTTTCAATCATTGATAAACAAATATTTGAGAAGCAACCCTTTTGAGACGTAACAGTAGAAACGCCGCGAACGCAAGGATACGACGTTTCCGAGCTTCAAACTGCGAAAATCGACGTTTGAGCGGCGGGAACGTCGCGGGCGCTCTGATACGGCGGTTCCGCGCTTCGCACGTCGAGATTCGACGTTTGAATGGTAGAAACGCCGCGAACGCAATAATACGACGTTTCCGAGCTTCAAACGGCGAGAATCGACGTTTGAGCGGTGGGAACGTCGCGGGCGCTCGGATACGGCGGTTCGCGCTTCGCACGTCGAGACTGAGTCGACAAGGCA
>NW_012083531.1:0-470 GCF_000956235.1 Wasmannia auropunctata
CGAGCCGATCGAGATATCATCCGACAGAGAATCCCTGGAAAGATCCGACACCGAACCTGGTCCTCGAGTGCAACAATCACAACAGCCGCCACAGAAAGAGCTCAGAGTCAGATCCAGCCTGAAACGTCCGAAAAGGTATGAATCAAATTTCGTATCTCTCAATATACCTGCTACGTTACAGGAAGCTATAGACGGACCGGATGCCGAGGAGTGGACTCGAGCGGTCAAGGACGAACTGGCCGCTCATCACAAAAACAACACGTGGACAATCGTGTCGAGACCATCCAACCAACACTTAATCGATTCAAAGTGGGTGTTCAAAGTGCTACGCGACAATGAAGGAACTGTCCAAAAATACAAGACGAGACTGTGTGCCCGAGGTTTTCAGCAGAAACCCGGAATCGATTACAACGAAACTTTTTTCCCCGTAGTCAGGTACGACTCGCTGAGAATCCTGTTGGCTATTGTAA
>NW_012083532.1:0-676 GCF_000956235.1 Wasmannia auropunctata
CGGGAATAACTATTGTCGTTAGACCTCGGTACTCGCGTCGTACCGAGCCCCGTACTTTATTGTATTATCGCGCTGTCGCGTTTCATACGCGTTTCTTTTCGTTCCGGCCGAAGTTTATGTCGGTTTCGTGTCTTTTTCTTTTGCTACGTGGGAGTGGTATCTCGCTGCCGGACTCCCCGCCCGCGGGATTAATCGCGTCCCGTACTATTCGCACCGAACCGACTTTCTTACGATATTATCTTATGCTTCTTTTCTTTTCACCGTTTCTTATTGCCGTTCCGACCGGCCAATAAATCTGTTATTATTTTGTTATCATTAATCCGTTGGAGTACGAATTCTTTCGCCCGCCCCGCGCCATCCCATCGCCCTTTTTCCTTGCCCTGCCCCTCTGCCGTTAGGCGGAGCCGGCCGGCCCTCGTGCGATCGACATCGGGAGCGGCGTTTACGGGTCAAGTATCGTTGCGTGTACGAATTTCGGTAATCGTGGAGTTTCGCGAGTGGCGTGACCGAGAACACGTCTGGCGCCCAGCTTTTCGCGTTGCCGCTCCTCGTCGGTCGCCGGAGGGACAACATTCCGGAGGACTGTCACCTCCCCTCCGCGGAATCGCCCGAGATTTCGCAATCTTGTTTGATCCGGGCTCGTGTGAGTTGCTTAACTCGCGGGAGCTCGTGACAA
>NW_012083533.1:0-393 GCF_000956235.1 Wasmannia auropunctata
AATTTTTTCATGTATAATTGGCATTATCCGGTGTGCACTATAGGTAGGTTAGCGATCGGATTTTGCACACCGTGTGTGTATGTGTGTATGTTTTACACACGTCCGCACTAACACAATGTGCAAAATCCGTTTACCAATCTCCCTATAGTGCACATCGGATAATGCCAAACATACATGAGAAAAATACAAGGGTTACTTCAAAATGCTGTAACTTTGTAAAAAAAAATCGTAGCGACTTGTTTTTTTTTCAAATTAAAGAGAAAGATTCCAACTTTATAACGCTGGAAACCGCATCCCCGGGAAAAATTTTAGTAAGTGCGTGCACTCGTTCAAACTTTGCAATTTTCAGTGTGGCAAACATGCGCTCAGATTTAAGAGTTTACAGCAACAGGA
>NW_012083534.1:0-654 GCF_000956235.1 Wasmannia auropunctata
TAATTAATTGTTATCAATTAATTGTTATCAATTAATTGATGATTCAATCGATTATTGTTTAATTAATTAATTAATCCCCCCTTGACCTACATTCCCCCTACCCTTCCTCCTTGACCTACATTCTCCCCATCCTTCCTCCTTGACCTACATTCCCCCCACCCTTGACCTTGACCTACATTTGATGTAGAATCCCCCTAGTATACCTACTCGGGAGCTCTGAAAATCTCTATCTATCTCCCCTACAATATAGATTATTATATAGTTAATATATATATATATTAACTATATATAATAATATATATATATATAATATTTACTTTTTATCAGGAGACACGGTAGTGGCTTGGTGTCAAGTGTTTAACAAGCCATGCCGGGTCTCTTAACGCGAGCCGTCGCGTTGCGAGCACCCGAGATTTTGAGATCTCAATAACGGTCGAACCGATTAAGTTCTAACTAGACTTAATCGATAGCTTGGGTTCGATTTATATAATGAAAGTGTGTTATATTTTTTTCTACATGTCCTACGAGCGGAGATATTGCAATGCAAAGTCCGAAATGTAGGAATTTCAGATTAAGAAACGTCATTGTCATTATTATCGTCGACCAGTTGCGGGGTGGGGGAAGTGTACTTTTACAATTTCTGACACAAGAGGA
>NW_012083535.1:0-503 GCF_000956235.1 Wasmannia auropunctata
CAACACACACACACACACACACACACAACACATACATCAATTACCTTGTAAAGATTCGATGACTTCTGTATAGCTTCGTGAGAAAGACGGAATTTCCATTTCGATGGATCACGTACAGTTCCAAATAAACGTTTATTTTAATAAATTTTCGTTAATTTTAATGTAGACGTTATCACTAACTGACACAGATCAGATTATTATTTAATTAATTCTTTTTTTTACATAACGTGTCACTTCAACATTTCACACTCGATTCACATACTCGATTCACATACGAACAATTCACTGGAAATCACGAAAAATCAACTAATGCATCTATCTGTTATGTACTTTACAATCACTGTCGATTTTAATTATTTATTCATTGAAACATCACTCGAAGAAATATACGGCGATTTATTAATACACGACCCGTTCACTCGAGGATAGCAAGCAGTCGACTGACTTTAATACCGAATTTATTAGTTAATGATTATCAATCCCGTGTCTATTAATTATACGTA
>NW_012083536.1:0-473 GCF_000956235.1 Wasmannia auropunctata
CATACATTATACGAAGTTATACGATGAGACGGTTCACCATGCCTGTCTCCTCTGCCAGAGCTCGCATCACCGGGTCCGAAGACTCCGAGAATTTTAGTCCTGCCCTAAGGCTGGAACTCACCACCAAAGTTTCCAGCTTAGGGAATCCTAGTCCCCCGTCTCTCTTGCCGCAGTACATTAGTCCGTTCGTCGTGGACTGCGACAAGTGGTAAATGTCTTTGATCACTACCCGTAGCTCCTGATCTAGTTGCCTAAGATAGGTTACTGGCGGTACCGCCAGTACCAACTGATACAGGTAGTGTGGGACTAGGTAAGTGGAGATTAGATTTACCTTCTGGTATGGTTTCAGCGCCAGCTTTCGTATTCTCTTGATCGCTGAACAGAGGTTCTCTCTTAGGCCCTTAATGTCTATTCCAGCCCAAGGAGATATTTTAATACCAAGGTATTTTAGCGATGTACCCGCATCCGCGTAC
>NW_012083537.1:0-427 GCF_000956235.1 Wasmannia auropunctata
ACAGTACAAACTTAGCATAAATCACAAAGCAACAGACTTTTCTTCTAAAATAACGCTCGAGTCCCAATCACAAAAGCACTATTCCTGTTCAGATGGCGGAGGACGTTGCTAAAAAAGAAAAATTAAAATTTGTTTTAGTATTAAATAAATTTTATAAAATGTATTTTTAACGGATGTGAAAAAATTAAAACCTGATATGTATTACGTCTTCTATGCCCCCAATTATAATGGGCCGAAGACAATTGGTAGAGGAAACGCATGAAGCGCTCTTGCTGCCGATGTGCCCCTGCCCGCGTACCTCTTCGTCTTCTCTCTGTAAAACGTAATAAGTTAAATGTCATTATTTATCAGAATACTTATCAGAAAATACTTATCAGAATAATTAAGGATATTAATAGTAATAGAAGTAGGATATTAATAATATAAG
>NW_012083538.1:0-511 GCF_000956235.1 Wasmannia auropunctata
TTCCGAGTTATAAGGCTTGCAAGTTGCAATACCATTGGAGTTAGCATTATCCAAGTTGTTCGAACAATGGCTAAAATTTTTTGAATATTGTTCAAGATCATGAGCTTGACACACACTAAGAAACAAGCTTTCGAGATAAACTGCAAAAATATGCAATAAAAATGAAAATTTCCATTTAAGAAATTGAAGCCACCATGCGAGCGAGCGCCGTATTGTAAGTCCGTACATATTAAGTCGATATCTGCGTATGTCAAGCGATCGACATTATCACCGTCACTTGTCGCCGGAGCGTACGTGGCCTTTTCGGAACCGTGTAAAATTTATAAACACCGTACCCGAATTAAATAGAGCCGCGAAAGGTTACCGGACATACGGGATAGCGTGCGTAGGATTTTAAATTTTCCTATCGAGGGCGAAACAGGCTCACCCGCACACGTAACTCGCGAACGCGAATTTCCAATCGCCGCGAACGACTTTAGCTTACTCGGGTTATAAACGCCACAGGCGAATT